>NC_133379.1:3813540-3837931 GCF_049309525.1 Garra rufa
TGTGAACTTCAACACTGTACAATCCATAACACTGCGTTAAGCCATTGTTTATCATTATCATTACTTAAACTAATAAGGCAGACAGACAGTCAAGCTGCATCAATCACAATTTTTAGACTACATTGCACTCACAGCTGAACAACAGAACTACAGAAACGCAAGTTAGCCGGTTACCAAGACATGTGCGGGGTTGTTACACACCATAACGTACACAAAGACGTATTTTGAACGATCGCTAGAAAATACAATCATCAATTATTAATCATACTTACAGGTAGAAGTTCAGAGGAGCAAGCCTGTCCAAATAAACTGGGCACTGATCCATTTTTTAAAACCAAGCGTTTGGTGAATCTCGCGTTGTAACGTTACTCCCCAAGATTGGAAAAGCAGTCATCAGTAAAATGACGCGAACACAACACAAGATTGGAATTGGACTGCTGAGGTGTTTAAAAAAATAATGTTAACCACTCATTCTTGGTAGTTTCATCTTTCGGAAGGGCATATAAAACAAATTCACTCTCACAGCGCAGGACGCCTTCTTGACATGACGTAATCCACGTGAAAATGGTAGGCCTACTGTTTGTGGGCGGGCAAGTTGTTCGCGACATAGAACGTGGGCGGACATTAGGCAAATGTGTAGCTCGTGACGTGTGGCCCTTACAGAAAAAGATTCGAATTGCTGACGACTCGTTTAGGCGAATGTGAGCTGACTCTTTTTTTTGATAGACAAAAACTTCATTTATAGTGCACTGTCGGCGTCACAACTTTGCAGATAGTTTATGTTCACAAACAGCTACATGACACACTACATGAAATATCATATTTGAAAAGGCATAATAGGGGCACTTTAAAGAAGCAGTTATGACGAAGTAGTACATCCCAAAGCTTGCCTACTATTCTGCTACATACTCAAAAGTATGTACTTTTTCTTCACAAAAAGAGTACATACTTATAGGGCATAGTATAAGTTGGCAAATTGGGACGCAGCAAAACAAACCACAGTGAACATGGACAAAAAAGCTGATGGGACCGCTTTGGTTGGCCCTGTGGATGGGAAATTTTGTTACAAAAAACGAATGGATGGAAGCGTCGATAAGAGCATGGTTGTGTGCAAGCTATGCAACAAGGAATTCGCATATCCCTGTAGCACATCGAGCCTATTGCTACACTTAATGGCAATATTGCACTGGTCTGTTGGACTTGGTTGAACAAAAATAAACAATATTTTGTTGCTTAACCTTATGTATTCAGTCATTATTCAATGGTATACTAAAACTCCATATAAAAAAAAACTTACTTCTCACTGTTCTCAGGTCAAATATTTATATGCGATTAAAATGCGATTAATTTCGATTAATTAATTACAAAGCCTCTAATTAATTAGATTAATTTTTTTAATCGAGTCCCGGCCCTAATATATATATATATATCAGAAGTTGCGTTAACCGGAAATTGTCCATCATTGACAGAATTTTAATCACAGGCGAGTACCAAGTGTAAGCTACAGCGATCTATCAAGCCACATTACAGAGCACCAAAGCAGTATTTATTGCTTGGATTTTCAAATTAAATTAACAAAATTTGAAATCTGTGACTTTGTTTCATATCAAAAGTAGCACAGAAAAATGTGAAACCTGACCCCATTTCCTTCCATTTGTTTCCAGCTGTGTATGTTTATTTTCTACATACCCCCCCCCCCCCCCCATTTCTCTCTTTTTTTAAGATTGCAACATCTGGTGAGGCTTTCTCACAGTAATCTCTGGCGCTAACAGGCCTGGTTTGCATCATAATAGAGCTCAGAAGTCTTTATACACAGTTCCGCTATCGTTCACACATGCAAACACTGCTCAGATAGGCACACCAGAAACACGTGGCTCTGGTTCCTGTGATGAGGTAATGCCTCTTGGCAAGGGTGAACTAAGAGTTGACAGTACTGAATGGTGGGGACAATCTGTTCAGTATAAAACTTAGGGAAAAATGAGTGAAGAAATACAATAGAGGAGAAGGAAAAGTAATTATTATCGTTTTTGTTGCAAAGGCACTCACATGTATTCTAACTTTGACATTAACCAGATACTGCAATACCTTACAGACCAGCCCACAATAATAAAAGCTTGAATCTTTCTTGGATAGATGTTTACTCCAGATGCTTGACCATAGTTTTGCAAGTACCACATTGAATATTGCATGGCCATGGTGTTGTATGAAATGTCATGACAATTGTGAATGTCTGGCAGTGTGGTGCATTTAATTGGGATGAATAAGTATTTGACAATAATCTATTTTAATTGGCTTTCAGAAAGATTTTCTTATGCTAACACTGCTTCAGAGTTCTCACACGTTTGTGGACCACTAATGTTTATGAACTACTCCTTGGATGCACCTTTGTGCATATGACTGTATTTGGACCAAGTTATAACAAAACTGGTCAGGGAGTAAACAGGCTTATAATGTATGACAGACAGAAATCCCCACCCTTGAGCGAGATGAGGCTCCACTAGAGAGATGCAGAGATAGAAAAACTATCATGGAAGATTTAGCTATTTTTTAACCAAAGGCCATTTCCTGTGATGTCTTTTCATGTGTGTATCTGAGCAATTAGCTGGCCCTTGTTAACATGGCAGAGATTTTTTAAACCACACTTCACTCAGAGCCTAAAGAAATATTATGACTGACACTTAATATGTGCATTTACTTGAATCTCGCTTCTCACGTGCACTCTTCCAAAAAATATCCCAAGCTTTGTTAGTGGAATCCTTCACATGTTCGCTAAAAGACCTCCTAAGTGGAGTTTTTGCAGTGTGTGCCATATCCATACTCTTTCCAAGCCGTCCAGATGCATTTCACACCATTTGAGCACTGTGAATCCTCCAAGTAGAGCAGGGAGCCTGGAGAGAAGGAGGTTTCTTCTTACTAACTTGACACTTGATGCAGAAAATGTGCATGTAGTTTGCTAGACACCCTTTAAAATGAGATTGTGTACGAGAAGGGGAAAGAAAGTGGGAGAGTGAAAAGGAAGGGGAAATACTTTTTCTCCGAAGCTAGGGGTCAGAGGAGCCTGAAAAGGAAATAGCATCTACTTTGGATTAAGCGTCACTATCCCTCCTCATCTCCTTTGCCTTCAAGACAAAGTCAAAGTTGGGCATCTGTACGGTCACAAGTCATACACAATCATTCCCAAGCAAGACGCCAAGATAAATATTATGTTTGGATGTTTCTTTTGCTGTAGAGTAGGGAAATATGCAAGGACTGGCTCTGTTTTTCTTTATCCTTGCTTTTTCTCTAGTCACTTTGGCTATATTGTAACTTCCCGTTTTAAATGAGAACTTCTCTTTCTTCTTTAATTTCATACTGTCAGCCTTTTGGTTCCTAGTAAAAAAAAAAAAAAAAAAAAAAAAAAAAAAAAAAAACCTCTCCATTCTGTCGTGATTGCATATTGGCTTGTTAAAGTGTTGTCATCAACGTGTATTGATTCATTTGAGTTCTCACTGCACACAAAGGATGCCATTTTATAATTACACTCAATAAGAGTTGAAATCAGAATGCTAATTCTAATTTTGTATTCCTTGTTGATTTTATGTGAGCAAATTCACATTACAGAAAGAGGTTTTGGATTTTGACCTACAACATAAATTACAATCATACTTAATATTTAGAGTTTGACTCCATTGTGTTTTAATAAATAAATAAAGAAGTTACATTCCAGATAGAACACGTATGTCTGCAAGATATCTGCTAAAGATCGCTTTATCTGGAGAGCATTTGCTGTGTACAAACATCTGATAAAATCATGTAAACATGTAAATGAACATTAAATAGGCATCTGTGTATGTGTTCTATCAGGGATATATAAATAAATGTGCAAATGTATGTTCAGTTATATTAACCGGCCCATTGTAAATACACCACTTAAAACAAACAAACAAACAAACAAAAAACAATATCAATCTGTAAGGATGCATAAATGACTGTGAATCAGTTTTACCTGCTATTGAGCAAATGAGGTAACAACAGGTCTACCTAGAGAGACAATCCCCAAACAGGAGACCCGATGTGGGATTTAAATATTCCTTTAAAAAAAATTTTAAGCAGTGTGCACGCAACAGGAAGCAAGTGCACACGATTGTTCCAGGTCTTAAAAATGCCAAAAATGCACACTAAATTCACATCTCAAATACCGCTTTGTGGTAAATATAGCAATATTTGCCAACTGTTTAAGATAAAAATGTTAAACATAAAACACCATGTACATCTTGGAGCAAGCAGTCCTAAACCAGACGCTCATTTGTCCTCCACACTATTTTATACTTTATCCAAAGGTATATATGGTTTATTCAGTGGTTATGGTATATAATTTACATGCAGGTGGTGGTGTAATAAATTCTTCTATTTGATCAATTTGAGATCTTCAAGATGTTGCTGCAGCAAACACAGCACCTGATGATGGCTTGGCTACTTGTGTACTTATGCACATGCACACTCTTCAAAAATGGCTCTTAATGTGGACATAAATGTAATTCCATATTTAAATGGAATGAAACATATGGACTGTACTGCAAGTTAGTTTGCTTATTCAGCCCAGGTGCATGATTTATTAAAGTCCACATGAACAAGAAACCATGCTTCTAACCACACTTTAGTAATTCCAACCATGTAAGTTTCATTGAACTATGTTGGTAAGAACAGAATTTGCAACTGTTGGTGGCCAGTGATGCTTTTGGGAAATGCACCCCAGATCAGAGTTATCATATCATATATCCGGCATGTGCTAGACAATTCACCATATTTGTTTATTTTTAAACTTTTTTTTTTTTTAACTCCAAACCAGGGTTTCTGAACTCTGGCCTTCAAGATCCATTTTCCTGTAGAACTCAGCACCTAAACAAGCTAATCAAAGTCTTCAGGATCACAAAAAAGTTTGATCAAGGCTGAAGCTAAACTCTGCAGGTACGTGTACCTCGAGGGCCAGAGTTGAGAACCCTGTTTAAAACTGTTAGCTAAACTGCATCCTGCCCATGTCTTTGAACTCTTTCCCACATGCAAGATGTCAGAATACTAATGCTGTTAGCAGAAACTGTGGACAGATTGAAAATGGTGGAGTTATGTTTGTTAAACTTCTTCAAATGCACACTCATCTGAACAGTAAAATGTAATTAGTAATGTCTTATTGTCAACGCTTTGTTTGTAATGTCTTATTGCCAACGCTTTGGGGAATGCCATTGGCGAACCACACTCTGAATCAGTCTACAACCAATAGAACGACGGGAGTGACGTCACCGCGCCGGTGACGTCACTCCCATCGTTCTATTGGTTGTAGACTGATTCAGAGCGTGGTTCGCCAATGGCATTCCTCAAAGCGTTGATGACGCAGTGCGAGTTCCCGGAAGGGAACATAACCTTCTGCAGCAGTTCATCACTGAAGGAACTGTCAGGTTCCTCTTCCTTTCCTTCTTCCTTTATGAAAGAATCATACACTGCATTGTTGACTGACAAACAAAAATACATTTAGTCTTATTATGGTCTTATGGCTGTAAATTAGTGTTTTATGGCATTTATGTGAAGTAACAAAGTAAAAATCTCAAAACAAAGCTAATATTAGAAGTATAATTAGAAGTGTCCTTCTCTGGCATATATTTTAAATTGCTTAAATTAATTTAGAGCTTTATGTTATAATCTTTGCTCTGATGAAGATTTATTCAAGCAGTATGTGCCCTTACATGCAAAACAGATAGTATGGCAACCTTGGGGGTTGCGAGTGATGGTAGTAATGATGTGATAAAGGAAATCTATGCATTCATTAAAACCAGACGTCACTTGGCATGACTTCTTGCACAAAATCAATTCAACAAGACCGCATGATCATTCTCAACACCCATTGATTGTTTCCCTATAGACCAAAACCAGCCCTGAATTCCTGCAGTGTTTGTAGATTTGTTGGAAAGGATGGGAAATGTAAATAATTAAAACAATGTAGTATGTTATGTACAGTTATGGTGTAAAAAGCAACAATTTGATTGGTGGGTCTAGTGGATCATCAACAAACTGCACACTGACTACAACACAGATTGATCCAAATTAAGACGCTTAAAATGCAAAGTAGCTGTTCTTGTGAGTCACAAGTGCCATATAGTTATCATATCATTCATTACCCTAATATGCAAACATGTGGGTGTGTTTAAACAAATCCGCTTACAGTATTTTACAGTCTCGTTTAGCTGCATTCTGTAAGGATCTAATTATGTTGGATCCAACTTATTGTTACTGAAGCTTATTTTGTTGGCTTGCAAAAGTGAAAATTCTGGGATAAAACCAAAACTGAAACTTCTAGATGCACTTGGCCAAAAACCACAATTGAAAATGCTTCTTAATAATTATTTATTATTGTATTAAAAATATAAAATAATTTCATAATTGAACTCAATCATTTTAATGATACTCAATAACACAATAAAATTGGATATTAAATATCAATACATTGTTTTTAAGTGTTGTTTTTAAGTTTTTTTTTTTTTTTAACTGATTATCCCCCCCCCCCCCCCCCCCAAAAAAAAAATGCTCTACAAAACTTTTATCACGGCATCTAAGCAAAGCATAGTGGGGAGCAGATCAGTGATTGAGAAGGTAGCGTAATTTCACCAGCGTTGCCCAGTACAGCTATAGGCGTACTATACCATGTTACAACACAGCAGCACTATTTGTTTCAAAGCAGCTTTACAGTATTACATAGAAAAATAGTGTGTCAATAATGCAAAAGAACAATAGTAAACACTTAATGTTCAGTTAAAGGCAGTTCATCACTGAATTCAGTGATGTCATTATCCAGCTCAGTTCAGTTAAATAGTATATAATATCACTGGAAATTAAATGTCCTCAACTAAGCAATTAAGCCATAGGCGACAGCGGCAAGGAATCAAAACACCATTAGTGACAGAAATGGAGAAAAAAAAAAAAAAAACTTGGGAAAAACCAGGCTCAATCGGGGGGCCAGTTCTCCTCTGGCCAGATGAACCAGCAGTTGTTCCATGTTGCTGCAAAGTCAGGTTGTGCAGAGGACTCATCAGGTTCCCTTGGTCTTGTGGCAATGGCCGTCTAGGTGACAAGGTCTTCATTGGGGATCTGTCTCTGGGGCTCATCTAGTTGACGTGGTTTCCGCTGACATTCAGGGCTGTAGAGGTCATCTCTAGATGCTGATCCACCATCTGGGCTGGATACGGACTGGATCTGGGGGACTGCAGTGACCATCTGATCTGGAAAAAGTCTGGATCTTGTCATAGGAAGTGTTTCCGGTTCCGGTTGACCTAATTAATGCAGACTTGCAATCCTTTAACGGATTTGAATTATAGAAATGTGTTATAGTTTTTTTCAATCGCTAGCAAGCGCTTACCCATACTTCAGATACTTTTTCTAAACTTTTAACACAGACTCGCACCTACAAAACACAATTGGCCAAATGGATAATTTTCTTCTCAAAAATACATTTTGTTAAATATATACTAACACTTAATTTCAAAACAGAACACATCTTTCTCTGCACACACTAACTTTACCAAAACACTGGAAATCTGACGCAAAATGAAATTATTCTGTCAAAGAATGTCACTTGTTTTCACTTCACAAGGTACATGCAGTCAGTCAAAGTACACCAGGTTTCAAAATACTGGCTATTGTTGACATTACAAAAACTGCATACACTTTTATGTTTCAGTTTTACAGGTATTTGCATGCAAAATATGCAATCCACCGTTTTGACACTAAATTTCTTGGTTGGGAACTGTATGTCCACATGTACAGTAATGTTCACATTCAAAAGCATTCCAGTAAAAAGCAAATACGTTTCTTTTTCTGTTTATTACAGGAGGTACAGCAGAAACACGGTATCATAAAACAGAAAAAGTTTTACAGTATTGCTTATAGTGAACAAAATATCCATGAAACACACAAGAGCATTCTGAACAAAAAAGAAAAAGAAAAAAGATAACAACAGCAAAAAGCCCAGATAAAAAAAAAAAGGGGGGGGGGGGGGGGGGGTCTAAAAAAAAGGCACAAAATTACTGTATCTAATCTCTGCGATCTTCAGGGTTAGGCCACATGTTTCCAAACAGGGTTGGGGCCATTCATGAATTGAATTGAGAATGAATGGTAAATTGCAATTCACTTCCTGGAATGGAATTGGATTTGGAATTGGAATGTCAGGAAACTAAATTGAAATCAAATAAATTCCATTACAGTTTTTTACAGACACTAGCACACATTTCTCAATACTTAGGTCACTTTTGCAAAACTCTTCACACAATTCTCCTAACCGACTTTCAGCTTGGCAAAGCAGTTCATTTCACATTCAAAATGCACTACAACTACCAAAACACTTTATTCAGGTCTTACAGTTTTTTATGATTGTTTACACTCTAAAATAAAAATTCCACACAATTTGCAAAATTCTACTCCAAGGAGCAAAACACCGCCACAGATTTGCACAACATTACACACAATGTCTGCTTCACTCTTTTTGCAAAACATTACACACAGTGATTTGTAAAACTATACACACATTTCAACACCTTAGACACAGATAAGGATTGTGAGGTTACTTCCTTGTCATTACAAAGCCCCGGATTGCCAATGACCACACTAATGAACAAATTGGATAAACACATCCACAAGGTGTGGAAGCACACATGTGCTAATTTGAAAACGCAGCACTCAGGTGTGCTATAAAAGGCAGCAGGTGAGTTCACCTGTATTCATCAAAAATGATGTGGATGAAATCTTATGGCCTGATCCAGCCAGACGGAGAGATGAGGAATAGTTACAGTAGTTGTGTTGCTTTTTTTTTTCCAGAGTCAAACTGTATGTACTTCATGCAGTAATTTTTATTTGTCTACAGATTTTATTTGTTTCATTGATTTCATTGTTGGTTGATTACTGTAACTGATTATGGTAAGAAATACTGTATTTCTTGAATTTAAATAAATACTTTAAATATTCAGTCTGCCGCATCAGTGTTGTGCAGTGCTTGGTAAGTTTATAGTAGGCCTATTTGTGTACATTCTCCCTATATCTCAAACTAATTATGAAGAATGTTGTTTGTCACTATTTTGTTTTGTCATCGAAATGATCCCTTACATAACAATGTCTGCCCAAAAATCTAGCACATGCTATTTCCTAAAATTAGGTTTTTTTTACAAATGTGTTTTTTATTTATCAGCAGTGTGAAACTGTCTGCAATAGTGTCTGATCATTGAGGACTGTGTTGGTTAAATGAAAACGAATAGCATTTTCACAAATATGTGTATATGTTTTGACTGAAATGTGTATGTTTTGACTGAAGTGTGTATGTTTTGACAGAAGTGTGTCATTTTGCAAACAATCTAGGAATTCCGCAAAATGAGTGTGGTGTTTGGATAATTGTGATTATATTTTGAAAAAAAGAACCCAGTTTTCAAAATTGTGTGTAAACAATTGAAAAAAACTGTAAATAAACTCATTCTTCCAGAACACTGGCAAAGGTTGACAGCCGACAAACACACTTTGTCACCCACAAAACAATGAGCTAAAAACACTAACAACATAGCATTACACGGTGTTTTCTTGTGTAAAACAAGGACACATCTCTGTTTATAATTGCAATATATATTGTTTATAACTGCAATATATGTTACTGGAATGAATCAGACATGATGCAGAATTCGTCATTATTTTATGTTGTTTATTTATTTTTATTTTTTTGCACTAAGTAATTCCAAAATACAAGAATTTGTATACACACCATCCACTGATACAGATACAATACAGTAAATCCAGGTAGCGACTTTTTTTTTTTTTTTTTTTGGCCAGGCAGTGTATTTGGCTTATGTAAATGACTTATGTAAATGATGAGTGTTTTTTTTATCCTTTTTCGTGTGTGTGTGTGTGTGTGTGTGTGTATATATGTATATATATATATATATATATATATATATATATATATATATTTTTTTTTTTTTTTTTGTCTGAACATAATTGTAATATTGGCTATGTAAATTTTACAGTTCAGTTACCCTCATTCGGCACCAAGGACAATTTGAAACGTTTACCTTGTATTATTTGCTCCTGAATGAAATGATTGGTAAAAGTACTAAGCTGAAAAAAGAACTGTTTTGTTTGGGTGATTAAAGCAAATGTTCTCAATATATATCACAATGATCTTGTGTTCTGAAACAATGATTAAGTGGAATGAAAATATGTCCAAATACAATGAAATCATGACATCAGATTTGAAAGAATGACTAGTGGTGTTACAAATGTGATCAGTTTAAAGTTTTGTACTAAGAGATTTGAAAATGCACACTTTACTTATGAAAATAGTACCAAACCAATTAAAAAAAAAACTGTAGTAATGCTAATCTACTGCATTTTTAGATTTGAATTTCAATAAAATATTGCTGTTGAATTTTGCTGTCTTATTCAGTTTTGCATTATGTTATTGTTTTGAACGTAAGTTTAACAGTTTTGAAAACAGTATGTAAGCACGTGCAAAATGTCCTGTACGTACAAAGATTTTTGGCAGTTGTTGTGTCTGAGTGAGAAAAGAATTCATGAAATTTGAGAGATGTAGTCATTGAATGCATTTTGTGCCAAAACAATGATAATTGATCCTCAGTTTAGCCCACATAGACTTCTGTTGTGCTCACTGTGTGAAGAGTTCTGCAAAAGTGACCTAAGTATTGAGAAATGTGTCCTAGCATCTGTAAAAAACTGTAAATTCCACTTGAGTTGCTAGTTTATAGTACATTAAAAATTGTAAATCACATAAACAACAAACATATAAAAGAAATACAAAGTACTGTATGTTTAGTATGTTAAGCATGGTCATTTCACATGCCAAATTTCAGGAAATGATAATTCGATGCAATAAAAAGTGAATGAAATACATGAATGAACATGACTAATTTTTTTTTTTTTGTGAGTTGAGACATATATTATGTGGTAATCATATATTGAATGTACAGTACATACAGAAACTTATCACCACTGTCATTCAATTAATTTTTTATTTACTTGCATTTGATCAACTCTATTTCGTACATTACTTGGTATTTGTAAAGCATCATAAATAAAGTTCAAATGTATGTCTCTAAATGCAATCACAAATAGATGCTCAGAAACAGCAATAAATGGAATTCAGTGGAATTTCCCTGAATTGAATTCCACATCCAGTAATTCCAATTCAATTCCAACTCTGTTTCCTGTAATTGTTGTTGAATTCCAATTCCAATTCCATTTCCTTCTTTGAATTGGAATTGTTGAGTTCATTCCTGAATTGACCCCAACCCTGTTTCCAAAACATCACTCCTCAAAGTCCTCATTTTACTGTATAAGTGTAAATGTAATAGAAACAAATAACCACTGCCTCTGAGTCTAAGCCAGACTGGAATCAGCTGTGGTTGGCCCAATTTACCCAACATAAATCAGCTGTGTGTCAATTATTCAATTGTTTGTTTATTATCAGCTGAGATATATTTTTGATATTGATATTGTTTTTGAACTGATTTCATTGCAGAAGCAGAGGTTTTTATACTGTATCTAAGGTTTGGAATATTGTATTTGCTGTTGTGGGATGTTGTGTGCTAACATTCGTAAATACTACAAAAACAATCCATAATTTTGTTGGGAGGTATAGCTTGTCTGTTAAGAAAATGTAAGCATTGTGGAAATGTGTTCACTGACTCCATATTGGGTGAAAACGACATGAAATGCGTGAATGGTATGGCCACAAAACACCGATGCTGTGCTAATTGTGTTTAGAGTTTTGAAAATGTGACAACTGATTGGACAAACGCTTGTTAGCGACTGAAAAAAAACTGTAATGTGTTATGTGTAAGCCAGGTTAAAGAGATGGGTCTTTAACCCTTAAATGCCTACCTCGGTTCTTTAGCAACCCGGGACGTTATTCACTACCCTCTCCCTCCTTAATTTAAACAAATTGACATCAACTTTCTTAGTTTTATCTATTCATTATAAACAATATGACAAGAAAAAAATGCAAAAGAATATCTGTTTTCTGATTTTTTTTTTTTTTTTTTTTGGAAAAGATGTACATGGTCACTAGAGACCCGAGGTGTGTAATAATGGAGCACGGCGTTAGTTCTGGTAGGTTACGTTAGTCAAGCTCCCATCAGCTGATGCTTAGCTGATCCACATCTACCTATAGGAATTTGACACCAATCCTAATTCCCTTTATAAGGTTAAAGGGATAAATAATAATATTATTTTGTATAATCAGACGGCGAATTCCATCTCCGTAGGGAATGTTCACTCAGAAGTGCAAGCACTGCTTCTCGCAACGATATATATCATTGACATAGACTCGCAATGCATGCAATTCATCGTTGAAGTTGTTCTAATGTGACTGCATCAACAACACAACAACACAAGATCTTCTTTCCCCGCTGAACGAAGCAAGATATTAAGAAGGGTTAAAGCATCCATGTAACAACTGGCCATTTCACACTTTATTCATCTCTGAAATTTCTTCACAAAGCTAAGCTTCTTATTCTATTCCCCTTGCTTAATGCTATGTTGCAATATGTTGTTGTCAAATATAGCTTGTTGTTTAAGATAGTAACTATAGCTTGTTGTTTAAGATGTTCAGTAACGTGTGTTTGCTAGGCATGCTGTTACTTTAGGCTTATTGGTTGTATTTTGACATGCTGGTAACATTACCCAGTTAAACTTACCACAGCAAGGCTTTTTAGGGCCCGAGCCCAAAAGGGCGAAGGCCCTATTGTTCTCCTAAGGATTCTTATTAGGGCCCAAGCCCAAAAGGGCGAAGGCCCTATTGTTTTTCTAAGGATTATTACTAGGGCCCGAGCCCAAAAGGGCGAAGGCCCTATTGTTCTTCTAAGGATTCTTATTAGGGCCCGAGTACCGATGGTGTGAGGACCCTATTGGATCTGCTTCGTTTATTATTAGGGCCCGAGCCCAAAAGGGCGAAGGCCCTATTGTTCTTCTAAGGATTCTTATTTGTTTTTTTTTTTAATTTTTTTTCAACCGTTGGGGCACTTTTGGGGGCCTTAACATACTCAAAAACTCTTGAAAATTTGCACACACGTTGGAATCTGCCGTCGTCCGGACGCCACAGAGGCTGGGACCCGGGCGTGGTTCAGGGCCTCTACAGCGCCCCCTGGAACACAGTTTGAAAACTTGATGTACTGCGCACACATACTTCCACGTATTGATATAAAACTCGGTACACATATAGAACTTATCGAGCTGAACAACTTTTGTACTCTATGTCATAGGCTCCACGCAACAGGAAGTAAGATATTTAGGGCTGTTTAAAAAGCGCATGCTCTGGAATTTAACGTACTCCTCCCAGGGTTTCCATAGGATTGTCACCAAACTCGGTCAGCATGATCTCAAGACATTGGGGATGCTAAATTGCGAGGGGATTTTTGATATCTCGAACGGTTTGGCCGTGGCAAGGCGACAAAGTTATGGCGAGAAATGAGAAACAGGAAGTGTCTAACAACTGTTGCACACATTGCCTGATTCTGATGAAACTTCACCAGTTTGTTCGTTGTATGATGCCGATTCCATAAATGTGACTATTATGAGTCAAAGTTATAGCGCCACCAACTGGCAGCATTCTGGCAGCTGGCAGCGTGTCATTTTCAAAATGCTTTGAAATCAGCCTCTTAATTAAGGCCCGAGCCCAAAAGGGCGAAGGCCCTATTGTTCTTCTAAGAGTTATTAGGGCCCGAGCCCAAAAGGGCGAAGGCCCTATTGTTTTTCTAAGGATTATTATTAGGGCCCGAGCCCAAAAGGGCGAAGGCCCTATTGTTCTTCTAAGGGTTATTAGGGCCCGAGCCCAAAAGGGCGAAGGCCCTATTGTTCTTCTAAGGATTTTTTTTTTTATTTTTAGGGCCCGAGCCCAAAAGGGCGAAGGCCCTATTGTTCTTCTAAGGGTTCTTATTTTATTTTTTTTCAACCGTTGGGGCACTTTTGGGGGCCTTAACATACTCAAAAACTCTTGAAAATTTGCACACATGTTGGAATCTGCCGTCGTCCGGACGCCACAGAGGCTTGGACCCGGGCGTGGTTCAGGGCCTCTACAGCGCCCCCTGGAACACAGTTTGAAAACTTGATGTACTGCGCACACATACTTGCACGTATTGATATGAAACTCGGTACACATATAGAACTTATCGAGCTGAACAACTTTTGTACTCTATGTCATAGGCTCCACGCAACAGGAAGTGAGATATTTAGGGCTGTTTAAAAAGCGCATGCTCTGGAATTTAACGTACTCCTCCCAGCTTTTCGATAGGATTGTCACCAAACTCGGTCAGCATGATCTCAAGACATTGGGGATGCTAAATTGCGAGGAGATTTTTGATATCTCGAACGGTTTGGCCGTGGCAAGGCGACAAAGTTATGGCGAGAAATGAGAAACAGGAAGTGTCTAATAACTGTTGCACACATTGCCTGATTCTTATGAAACTTCACCAGTTTGTTCGTTGTATGATGCCGATTCCATAAATGTGACTATTATGAGTCAAAGTTATAGCGCCACCAACTGGCAGCAGGAAGCGTGTCATTTTCAAAATCCTTTGAAATCAGCCACTTAATTTTACTTGATTATCTTCTTTGGGATCTTTGGGATATCTTGAACGGTGTTGATGTGGTGATTTATGAAAGTAACAATAAAAAAGATGAAGAGTTATTTTCATATATCTTTAAATTGCATTATTCTTACTCATCAAAACTTTTTACATATAAAGAACAAGAAATTCTTAGGAAATACGTGTAGTTTCAAAATGTTATCATGCTCAGAGGCCCCAAAAACATTAAAAGTGTCAAATAAATTCGTCAGATTAAAGCTCTAATACCAGGGATGAACACTAGAGGTCCTCATAAGATAAGGAATCGTTTGACCTCTAATGCTATTTAGCTCATTGTCAGTGTATAAGAATGACAATAATCCATAGAATCAGTTGATATGTACTGTACTGTCAGTGTAATTTTACATAATTATTTTGTATAGGTGCTTAAAGAGCATTAAAATGTTTTTTTTATCTTTTAAGGAAAAATTATGTGATTTAAATACATATATACACTCTCACTGATGGAACAAAATATCTTATAAGTATGACACTATACTGCTCAGTTCACTTAATTAGAATGAGAAACAAATACAAAAAGGCCAAAAAATCAACTAAGTTAATATGTATTTATTTTTAATATATTTGTTTATAATTATTTCACAGATGCTTATAGACTATTAAAATAATATTTAAAAATGCTTGTAGACCATAAAACATGGTAACTATTTAAAATAGGGTCCAATACCTACAAAAAAGCCTCTTGGAGCAAAATTTGACACCCAACAGGAAGTCGTTATTTTTAATTTTCTCAGCAAATTGTGTCATTTTTGCCATTTTCAGGCCTCGTACTTGAACGAACTCCTCCTAGAGATTTATCCGGATTAACGCCAAATTTGCTGAGTGTAATCTAAAGCACTTTGTGACGTTAAATTGCAAAGATCTAGAGTTTTCATTGGAGGGCGTGTCCATAGCGGTCTCGCAAATTTCGATGTTTCGCCATGAAAAAGGAAGTTTCTATAACTCAGGCATACAATGTCCGATCTGTCCCAAACTTCACATGTGTGATAACACTCCTGACCTGAAAACATCTAAATTCCCATATTCAGTTATAGTCATAGCGCCACCTGCTGGCAACAGGAAGTGTCATGCTGTACTCTACAACAAACTCCTCCAAGAGATTTAAACAGATCAACACCAAAATCGGTCAGTCTAATAAAAAGGCTTTAGTGATGTTAAATTGCGAAGATCTTGAGTTTTCGTTGAAGGGCGTGTCCGTGGTGGCCTGACAAAGTTTGATGTTTGGTCATGGACATAGAAGTTGTTATAAAATGTCCAATCTGCCTCAAACTTCACATGTTTGATAAGAGTCCTGGCCTGAAGACATCTTAAGGCCAATATTCAGATATTATCATAGCGCCACCTGTTGGCAGCAGGATATATCATCTCTTGCACTAACTTAAACATACCAAGGTCAATCTGCACCAAACTTCATATGTGTGATGAAAGTGGTGGCCTGAACACATCTACATGCCAATAATCAGTTATATGCATAGCGCCACCAGCTGGCAGCAGGAAATTTGGCACATTTAAGTGACTTTGACATATTTCTCCTATTTTTTACTGTATTAAAAGCATACTACCCACCATTTGCTGTTTTCCTAAAGCCACCGGTCGGCGGTGAGCCCGGGTGCGAGGGCCCGTTCATCGCTGCTTGCAGCTTTAATTATTTTTATTTTTTTTCAACCGTTGGGGCACTTTTGGGGGCCTTAACATACTCAAAAACTCTTGAAAATTTGCACACACATTGGAATCTGCCGCCGTCCGGACGCCACAGAGGCTGGGACCCGGGCGTGGTTCAGGGTCTCTACAGCGCCCCCTGGAACACAGTTTGAAACTTGATGTACTGCGCACACATACTTGCACGTATTGATATGAAACTCGGTACACATATAGAACTCATCGAGCTGAACAACTTTTGTACTCTATGTCATAGGCTCCACACAACAGGAAGTGAGATATTTAGGGCTGTTTAAAAAGCGCATGCTCTGGAATTTAACGTACTCCTCCCAGGGTTTCCATAGGATTGTCACCAAACTCGGTCAGCATGATCTCAAGACATTGGGGACGCTAAATTGCGAGGGGATTTTTGATATCTCGAACGGTTTGGCCGTGGCAAGGCGACAAAGTTATGGCGAGAAATGAGAAACAGGAAGTGTCTAATAACTGTTGCACACATTGCCTGATTCTGATGAAACTTCACCAGTTTGTTCGTTGTATGATGCCGATTCCATAAATGTGACTATTATGAGTCAAAGTTATAGCGCCACCAACTGGGAGCAGGAAGTGTGTCATTTTCAAAATGCTTTGAAATCAGCCTCTTAATTTTACTTGATTATCTTCAAACTTCATCAAAGTAATGTCAAAACACGGCCGATAAGAATATGTAAAGGGGTCGAAGATAAATCCAATGCTGTTGCCATGGCAACATGTCAAACTTTAAAATTAGATTCCTGTCTTTTCGAGGCAGATAACATGCTTAGAATTTCATGAAACTCAACAAACACATCAATATTAATGATAGTTAGACACTGGCAAAAGGTCATAAATGGGCGTGGAGCAGGCACTCTATAGCGCCATCTTTTGACAAAAGTTGGGGGGTTAGTTTTTCCTACAGTCACCAAACTCTGTACATATATTGTTCTCATCAATCTGGACAACTTTCTAAATCAAACTCATTAGCTAAGACCAACAGGAAGCCGGCTATTTTGATTTGAATGTGGATTTTTGGAAAAATCAAGCTGTAAACAAATTCACACTCCTTCTAAGAACAACAAGGTATTCACACCAAACTTTTTTAACATGAAGAGAAGATTCTGAAGATGTTAAATTGCGAGCGGATTTGGGATATCTTGAACGGTGTTGACGTGGTGATTTTTTAAAGATATAGTAAAAAAGATAACCGTAATTTTTTTATATCTTTAAAGTGCAGCATCCAAACTCTTTAAAACTTTTTTTCACACAGAGATCTAATCATTCTGAGCAGGTGCTGTAAATATCAATTGTATACAATATTCTATGAATTAAAGAAAATTAAAAATAGAAAACAGAAACCTGTTGTCACTCTGCCTGATTGTCTGTGTTCAGTCACTACAGAATGACAGTCAGAGTGACTAAAGGGGGGAGGGGTGAAGGGAGAGAGGGAGAGAGTGAGAGAGAGTGAAACATACTATCTTGCAATAGACCATCTTTGAGAAAGAAATGCACATATGTTTAGTGTAATCGACATAAATATGTCTGATCTTTGAGAGTCAGATATTTTGAGAAAATATAAAGGGTCACTAAGTCTTTGATTGTTTGTATTTTGCAGTTGTTTTTTTATTTTTTTTTTTTACTGAACTATACCATGAACTTGTCCTATTCAGTCACATAGCAAAAGATTAAGAAAAATGCAACTTTTTAGCATGAGCGATTTATCTTCATTGATAGACATTTATTTTCATAGTGTTATTTATTGAATATAAAAATTAAATTTAACAATTTCAAGACAAACTTGGACAACAAAACAAACTTTGCTGTTATCTGTTCAAAACATCTGAAAATTATACCATTTTAAGATGAGTTATATATATATCGCCCCATTACAATACTCAACTTGATTTTTAAAGATATTTTGAAAGAATGAAGAGTTTATAGAGCACTTTATTGTGTATTGCTGTAAACCCACATGAACTGTGTTCATGTTCATGTTAATTCACAGTACATAAACTAATGTTAAAATATACTAATTTACCTTTAAACATTATATAAGTACTTTTTTAGGTTAATATTAATTAACATTAATAAATGCTATTTAATTATTGTTCATGTTAACAATGTTAACAAATGAAACTGGATGGTAAAATTGTATATTTAGTGTGTATGTGTCTGTGTGTTGATTTTAAAGTTTAACCCTTTCAATTCAGTAAACTTTAAATCCAAACTGGCTGAGGGTTACTGTGAATGCATGTGCCAACTGGGCACCGTTTTCCTAATTGATTCTTTCTTAGTTATGTAGTGCTTAAAAGTGATGTCTTATAACAGGAGTCACCTGCAAAGCAATATCCACACACAAATTGAACAGATAGGTAACAATGACATTTAAGCAGAAGTTGTGGACGTAAAACAAGCAATAATAACATTTTGTTATCATCATGAATTACATGTTCTTATCATCATCCTCAGAATATTGGGAAAATGTTCCCTATATTGTGAACGGCTTTGGGATATCTTGAACGGTGTTGATGTGGTGATTTATGAAAGTAACAATAAAAAAGATGAAGAGTTATTTTCATATATCTTTAAATTGCATTATTCTAACTCATCAAAACTTTTTACATATAAAGAACAAGAAATTCGTAGGAAATACGTGTAGTTTCAAAATGTTATCATGCTCAGAGGCCCCAAAAACATTAAAAGTGTCATGTAAATTTGTCAGATTAAAGCTCTAATACCAGGGATGAACACTAGAGGTCCTCATAAGATAAGGAATCGTTTGACCTCTAATGCTATTTAGCTCATTCTCAGTGTATAAGAATTAAAATAATCCATAGAATCAGTTGATATATACTGTACTGTCAGTGTACTTTTACATAATTATTTTGTATAGGTGCTTAAAGAGCATTAAAAACTTTTTTTTTATCTTTTAAGGAAAAATTATATGATTTAAATACATATATACACTCTCACTGATGGAACAAAATATCTTATAAGTATGACACTATACTGCTCAGTTCACTTAATTAGAATGAGAAACAAATACAAAAAGGCCAAAAAAATCAACTAAGTTAATATGTATTTATTTTTAATATATTTGTTTATAATTATTTCACAGATGCTTATAGATTATTAAAATAATATTAAAAAATGGTTGTAGATCATAAAACATGGTAACTGTTTAAAATAGGGTCTCTTTTGTTAACAATGGTTAATGAACTAACAAACACGAACGAACAACGAACAATATATTTGTATTCGATTTTCTTCAAACTTCATCAGAATGATGTAAAAACACGGCTGATGAGAGTCTATAAAGGCGTCCCTGATGCATCAAATGCTGTTGCCATGGCAAATAAATAAAAATAAAAAATACATTCAAATATTTGTTTCCTGTGTTTTTGAGGCAGAGAGCGTGCTTAGAATTTCATTTTCCATTTTCAATTTTCAATGATTTATTATATATTTAAAGTGCAGCATCCTAACTCTTTGAAACTTTTTTCATACAAATAACTATTCATTCTGATCAAACACAGTTCATTTCATAATTATACAAAACTCCACGAATGAAAGAAAATAAAAAAAAACATCTGATCTCACTCTTCTCTGCAGTCAATGTGTGTGTTTGTGTGGTAAGTGGCTGAGTGTAAGGAGGGGGGATGGGTGGTAAGAGAAAGAGTCAGAGAGGAGGAGAGACAGTTAGGGTTAGTCCAAAGGGTTACTGTGAATGCATGTGCCAACTGGTCACCGTTTTCCTGTTGCTATCGGGATGGCGACTGCACAGACGGCGAGGGCCCGGTCATCGCTGCTTGCAGCTTTAATTAGGGCCCGAGCCCAAAAGGGCGAAGGCCCTATTGTTTTTCTAAGGATTATTATTATTATTATTTCATCAATGTTTTGGGTCATTTCGGGGCCCTTAACATACACGAAAACTCTTGAAACTTTGCACACACATTGGAATCTGCGGCCATCAGGGCCGGACAAACTTTGACATGGGGGCGTCACCTGGGGGGGGCGTGGCACAGCGTTAAAATTTTTTACTTTTGAGGGACTCTGGAGCACACACCGGTTGACCTACATTTATCAAAATTCATACACATATAGACCTCATCGGGCCGAACAACTTTCATGCTCAAAGTCAGTGCTTCGCCCAACAGGAAGTCAGCTATTCAGGGATGTCTAAAAAGCGCATGCAATGGAATTTGATATACTCCTCCTAGGTGTATCCACCGATGGCCACCAAACTCGGTCAGCATGATCTCAAGACATTGGGGACGCAAAATTGCCAGGGGAATTTTGATATTTCGAACGGTTTGGCCGTGGCGGGGCGACAAAGTTATGGCGAGAAATGAGAAACAGGAAGTGTCTAATAACTTTAACACACTTTGTCTGATTTTGACCAAACTTCAGCAGTTTGTTCATCGTCTGATGCCAATCACAGAGATGTGACTGTTATGAGTTAAAGTTATAGCGCCACCAACTGGCAGCAGAAAGCGCAACGTTTTCTAAATGCTTTTAAATCAGCCTCTTAATTTTAATCAATTTGCTTGAAACTTCATCCCAATAATGTCGAAACACGGCCGATGAGAATCTGTGAAGGGCATTATCGATAACTTTTATCATGTTGCCATGGCAACGTGTCAAACTTTAACTTTAGTTTTTTGTGTTTTCGAGCCACTTAAAATACTTGGAATTTCATGAAACTCAACACACACATCTGTATTAATGATATTTAGACACTGATAAAAGCCCATAAATGGGCGTGGAGGAGGAACTCTATAGCGCCACCTTTTGACAAAAGTTGGGGGTTTAGTTTTGCCTACAGTCACCAAACTCGGTACATATATTGGTCTCATCAAGCCGGACAACTTTCTAATTAACACTCATTAGCTATAATAAACAGGAAGTTGGCTATTTTTATTTGAATGTGGATTTTTGGAAAAATCAGGCTATAAATAAAATCATACTAAACAAAGCAGAAACAAGAAGTTCACACCAAACTTTGTTAACATGATAAGAATATACTCAAAATGCTAAATTGTGAGCGGATTTTGGATATCTTGAACGGTGTTGATGTGGTGATTTTTTAAAAGTCACAGTAAAAAAAGTTGCATTCATTTTTCTATATCTTTAAAGTGCCTAATACCAACTCTTCAAAACTTAGTATGTATGAAGAACAAATCATTCTTAGAAAATACGCTTGGTATCAAAATTGTATCATGCTCAGAGGCCCCAAAAACATTAAAAGTATCCAGAAGTGAGAGAGGGAGAAATGAAGACTGTAATACAAGGGATGAACACCAGAGGTCCTCGTATGATAAGGAATATTTTTACCTCTAATCCTATTCTGTTCATTCTCAATGTGCAACAAAGAAACGAATGCATAGATTTATTTGGAGTTGTTATGTACTGTACTGTCAGAATACTTTTACATAATTTTAAAATAAACACTAAAAAGCATAAAAAATTAGTTATTTTTTTAATGAAAAATTATTAAATGTTTTGTTTGTCTCTCACTGATTTGGTAACACTTTCTATGAAGCCCCTATTATAAGGGTATTTCTAAGGCATTATAATGAACGCATAATGCAAAAAAAAAAACGTATAATATATTATATCATCCTATGAATATTCATAACAACAATTATCATACATTATAATACTTAAATATTAGAGGTTATAACTTTTAAGATTATGATTATTTATAACACACAGTAGACACCATTTTAAACCTACTTCATTTGTAATGGACTATATCATATTAGATTTATTTTTTACATTATATTCTATTCTATTGACTATTAACAACTAACTCTCACCAACTAACACTCCTTACAGTGTAGACTTAGTTTAATGTTAGGCTAAGTAGAAGGTTCATATTCTTGCAAAGTTACTTATAATCAGTTTGTCTTTTGGGGAACTGTCTAAATACAGTGTTAGCATATATTTACCACAACAAATAATAATTACTGCTAGCTGACATGCAGTTGCAGAGTTACTTATAAAAAGCTGTCTAACGGGTACCATCAAAATAATTAAACTGATCATATTATACATTCATCTGATCTGATACCTGATCTTATGGCTATTTGAGAATTATTATTATTACTTATAAGTGATCTTTGTATGCTTTAAGTAAAGTGACATCAGTAAGATGGCAAAATATGAGACTTATACATTATAACTATGAGGAGGTAATCATACTCATAAAAGCTATAACAAAAAAAGTAAAAATTCTAATACATTAAAACTGTTCTTATGAATGCTCATGAGATGATACAACATATTATAAGGTTTTTTATAATTTATTATGCATTCATTATAATGCCTTAAGAATACCCTTATAATGTATTATTAATACATGAACCCACAAATATTTTTAACAAATAAAAATAAATGTACTAATGTACCTTTTAATAATATATGAATACTTTTTTTTAGCTTAATATTAATTAACATTAATAAATGCTATTTAATTATTGTCATGTTAACTAATATAGTTAATGTTAACAAATTAAACTGGATGGCAAAATTTTAAATATTGTGTGTATGTGTCTGTGTGTTGATTTTAATTAACCCTTTCAATTCTGTAAACTTTAAATCCAAACTGGCAGAGGGTTACTGTGAATGCATGTGCCAACTGGGCACCGTTTTCCTGATGCTATCGGGATGGTGACTGCGCATATGGCGAGGGCCCGGTCATCGCTGCTTGCAGCTTTAATTTTTTTTTTTTTTTTTTTTAAACCTTCCGGGCACTTTTGGGGGCCTTAACATACTCAAAAACTCTTGAAAATTTGCACACACGTCGGAATCTGCGGCCATCAGGACGCCACAGAGGCTGGGACCCGGGCGTGGTTCAGGGCCTCTACAGCGCCCCCTGGAACACAGTTTGAAAACTTGATGTACTGTGCACACATACTTGCACATATTGATATGAAACTCGGTACACATATAGAACTCATCGAGCTGAACAACTTTTGTACTCTATGTCATGGGCTCCACGCAAAAGGAAGTGAGATATTTAGGGCTGTTTAAAAAGCGCATGCTCTGGAATTTAACGTACTCCTCCCAGGAATTCCATGGGATTGTCACCAAACTCGGCCAGCATGATCTCAAGACACTGGGGACGCTAAATTGCGAGGAGATTTTTGATATCTCGAACGGTTTGGCCGTGGCAAGGCGACAAAGTTATGGCGAGAAATGAGAAACAGGAAGTGTCTAATAACTGTTGCACACATTGCCTGATTCTGATGAAACTTCACCAGTTTGTTCGTTGTATGATGCAGATTCCATAAATATGACTATTATGAGTCAAAGTTATAGCGCCACCAACTGGGAGCAGGAAGTGTGTCATTTTCAAAATGCTTTGAAATCAGCCTCTTAATTTTACTTGATTTTCTTTAAACTTCATCAAAATCATGTCAAAACACGGCCGATAAGAATATGTAAAGGGGTCGATGATAAACCGAATGCTGTTGCCATGGCAACATGTCAAACTTTAAAATTAGATTCCTGTCTTTTCGAGGCAGATAACATGCTTAGAATTTCATGAAACTCAACACACACATCAATATTAATGATAGTTAGACACTGACGAAAGGTCATAAATGGGCGTGGAGCAGGCACTCTATAGCGCCATCTTTTGACAAAAGTTGGGGGGTTAGTTTTTCCTACAGTCACCAAACTCTGTACATATATTAATCTCATCAATCTGGACAACTTTCTAAATCAAACTCATTAGCTAAGACCAACAGGAAGCCGGCTATATTAATTTGAATGTGGATTTTTGGAAAAATCAGGCTGTAAACAAATTCACACTCCTTCTAAGAACAACCAGCTGTTCACACCAAACTTTTTCAACATGAAGAGAAGATTCTGAAGATGTTAAATTGCGAGCGGATTTGGTATATCTTGAACGGTGTGGACGTGGTGATTTTTTTAAAGATATAGTAAAAAAGATAACCGTAGGTTTTTTTATATCTTTAAAGTGCAGCATCCAAACTCTTTAAAACTTTTTTCACATAGAGATCTAATCATTCTGAGCAGGTGCTGTA
>NC_133379.1:3838431-3907401 GCF_049309525.1 Garra rufa
ATAGACATTTATTTTCATAGTGTTATTTATTGAATATAAAATGTAAATTAACAATTTCAAGACAAACTTGGACAACAAAACAAACTTTGCTGTTATCTGATCAAAACATCTGAAAATTATACAATTTTAAGATGAGTTATATATATATATATATATATATATATATATATATATATATATATATATATTATATATATATATATATATATATATATATATATATATATATATATATATATATATATATATATCGCCCCATTTCAATACTCAACTTGTTTTTAAAGATAGTTTGAAAGAATGAAGCGTTTATAGAGCACTTTATTGTGTATTGCTGTACACCCACATGAACTGTGTTCATGTTCATGTTAATTCACAGTACATAAACTATATATGAATACTTTTTTTTAGCTTAATATTAATTAACATTAATAAATGCTATTTATTTATTGGTCATGTTAACTAATATAGTTAATGTTAACAAATGAAACTGAATGGCAACATTTTATATTTTGTGTGTATGTGTCTGTGTGTTGATTTTAAAGTCTAACCCTTTCAATTCTGTAAACTTAAAATCCAAACTAGCAGAGGGTTACTGTGAATGCATGTGCCAACTGGGCACCGTCTTCCTTATTGATTCTTAGTTATGTAGCGCTTAAGAGTGATGTCTTATAACAGGAGTCACCAGCAAAGCAATATCCACACAAAAATTGTACAGATAGGTAACAATGACATTTAAGCAGAAGTGGTGGACGTAAAGCAAGCAATAATAACATTTTGTTATCATCATGAATTACATGTTCTTATCATAATCATCAGAATATAGGGAAAATGTAGCATATTGGTTCACAGTTGGCATTATCTGAAGTCCTTGCATTGATTGTATTTAATTAAATCAACATTATATTTGGTCAGTCTGATCTTGAGGCCTTAGAGATGTTAAATTGTGAAGATCTTGAGTTTTCATTAAAGGGCATGTCCGTGGTGACCTGACAAAGTTTGATGTTTCTGCATAGACATAGAAGTTGTTATAACTTAGCCATAAAATGTCTGATCTGCCACAAAATTCACAGGTTTGGTAAGAGTCCTGGCCTGAAGACACCTAAAAACCAATATTCAGATATTATCATAGCGCCACTTGTTGGCAGCAGGATATCTCATATCTTTCACTAACTCAAACATACCAAGGTCAATCTGCACCAAACTTCATATGTTTGATAATAGTGCTGGCCTGAACACATCTACATGCCAATAATTAGTTACAGGCATAGCGCCACCATCTGGCAGCGGCAAGTTTGGCACATTTAAATGACTTATGACATATTTTTTCTATATTTACTGTATTAAAAGCATACTGCCCACCGTTTGCTGATTTCCTGAAGCCACCGGTTGGCGGTGAGCCCAGGTGCGAGGGCCCGTTCATCGCTGCTCGCAGCTTTAATTGTTATTATTATTATTATTTATTTTTTTTTCAATGTTTTGGGGGATTTCGGGGACCTTAACATACACGAAAACTCTTGAAACTTTGCACACACATTGGAACCTGCGGCCGTCAGGGCCGGACAGACTTTGACATGGGGGGGTCACCTGGGGGGGGGGCATGGCACAGCGTTAAAAATTGCGACATTTGAAGGGCTCTGGAGCGCACAACGGTTGACCTACAGTCACCAAAATTCATACACATATGGACCTCATCGGGCCGAACAAATTTCACACCCATAGTCCGTGCTTCGCCAAACAGGAAGTCGGCTATTCAGGGATGTCTAAAAAGTGCATGCAATGGAATTTGAAATACTCCTCCTAGACCTTTCCACCGATGGCCACCAAACTCGGTCAGCATGATCTACAGATATTGGGAATGCAAAATTGCCAGGGGATTTTTGGTATCTCAAACGGTTTGGCCGTGGCAGGGCGACAAATTATGGCGAGAAATGAGAAACAGGAAGTGCCTAATAACTTTGACATACTTTGTCTGATTTTGACCAAACTTCAGCAGTTTGTTCGTCGTCTGATGCCGATCACAGAGTTGTGACTATTATGAGTCAAAGTTATAGCGCCACCAACTGGCAGCAGAAAGCGTGACGTTTTTGAAACGCTTTAAACTCAGCCTCTTAATTTTACTCAATTTGCTTCAAACTTCATCACAATAATGTCAAAACACGACTGATAAGAATCTGTGAAGGGCGTTGTCCATAACTTTTATCATGTTGCCATGGCAACGTGTCAAATTTTAACTTTAGTTTTTTGTGTTTTTGAGCCACTTAAAATGCTTAGAATTTCATGAAACTCAACACACACATCTGTATTAATGACAATTAAACACTGATAAAAGCCCATAAATGGGCGTGGAGCGCCACCTTTTGACAAAAGTTGGGGGGTTACTTTGTCCTACAGTCACCAAACTCGGTACATATATTGGACTCATCAAGCCGGACAACTTTCCAATTTACACCCATTAGCTACGACCAACAGGAAGTCAGCTATTTTTATTTAAATATGGATTTTTGGGAAAATCAAGCTGTTGAATTTGAAATACTCCTCCTAGACCTTTCCACCGATGGCCACCAAACTCGGTCAGCATGATCTACAGATATTGGGAATGCAAAATTGCCAGGGGATTTTTGGTATCTCAAACGGTTTGGCCGTGGCAGGGCGACAAATTATGGCGAGAAATGAGAAACAGGAAATGTCTAATAATTTTGACACACTTTATCTGATTTTGACCAAACTTTAGCAGTTTGTTCATCGTATGATACCGATCACAGAGATGTGACTATTATGAGTCAAAGTTATAGCGCCACCAACTGGCAGCAGGAAGTGTGTTGCTTGCAAAACGCTTTTAAATCAACCTCTTAATTTTACTCAATTTGCTTCAAACTTCATCAGAATAATATCAAAACACGGCCGATGAGAATCTGTGAAGGGGTCCTTGATACATCAAACGCTGTTGCCATGGCAACGTGTCAAACTTTAACATTTGTTTCCTGTGTTTTTAAATATAGCTGTGAATAAATTCATATCACTCATAGCAGAATCAGACAGTTCACACCAAACTTTGTCAACATGATGCCAAGATACTGAAGATGTTAAATTGTGAACGGCTTTGGGACATCTTGAACGGTGTTGATGTGGTGATTTATGAAAGTAACAATAAAAAAGATGAAGAGTCATTTTCATATATCTTTAAATTGCATTATTCTAACTCATCAAAACTTTTTACATATAAAGAACAAGAAATTCTTAGGAAATACGTGTAGTTTCAAAATGTTATCATGCTCAGAGGCCCCAAAAACATTAAAAGTGTCATATAAATTTGTCAGATTAAAGCTCTAATACCAGGTATGAACACTAGAGGTCCTCATAAGATAAGGAATCGTTTGACCTCTAATGCTATTTAGCTCATTGTCAGTGTATAGGAATGACAATAATCCATAGAATCAGTTGATATGTACTGTACTGTCAGTGTACATAATTGTTTTGTACAGGTGCTTAAAGAGCATTAAATCTTTTTTTAATCTTTTAAGGAAAAATTATATGATTTATATACATATATAGACTCTCACTGATAGAACAAAAAATCTTATAAGTATGACACTATACTGCTCAGTTCACTTAATTAGAATGAGAAACAAATACATCAACTAAGTTAATATGTATTTATTTTTAATATATTTGTTTATAATTATTTCACAGATGCTTATAGATCATTAAAATAATATTTAAAAATGGTTGTAGAACATAAAACATGGTAACTATTTAAAATAGGGTCTCTTTTGTTAACAATGGTTAATGAACTTACAAACACGAACGAACAATGAACAATTTATTTGTACTCGATTTTCTTCAAACTACATCAGAATAATGTAAAAACACGGCCGATGAGAGTCTGTAAAGGCATCCCTGATGCATCAAATGCTGTTGTCATGGCAAATAAATAAAAATAAAAAATACATTCAAATATTTGTTTCCTGTGTTTTTGAGGCAGATAGCGTGCTTAGAATTTCATTTTCCATTTTCAATGATTTATTATATATTTAAAGTGCAGCATCCTAACTCTTTGAAACTTTTTTCATACAAATAACTATTCATTCTGATCAAACACAGTTCATTTCATAATTATACAAAACTCCACGAATGAAAGAAAATAAAAAAACATATCTGATCTCACTCTGCTCTGCACTCTATGTGTGTGTTTGTGTGGTAAATGGCTGAGTGTAAGGAGGGGGGATGGGTGGTAAGAGAAAGAGTCAGAGAGGAGGAGAGACAGTTAGGGTTAGTCCAAAGGGTTACTGTGAATGCATGTGCCAACTGGGCACCGTTTTCCTGATGCTATCGGGATGGCGACTGCCAGATGGCGAGGGCCCGGTCAACGCTGCTTGCAGCTTTAATTATTATTATTTCATCAATGTTTTGGGTTAATTTGGGGCCCTTAACATACACGAAAACTCTTGAAACTTTGCACACACATTGGAACCTGCGGCCATCAGGGCCGGACAAACTTTGACATGGGGGGGGGTCACCTGGGGGGGGCGTGGCACAGCGTTAAAATTTTTTACATTTGAGGGACTCTGGAGCGCACGCCGGTTGACCTACAGTTATCAAAATTCATACACATATAGACCTCATCGGGCTGAATAACCTTCGTGCTCAAATTCGGTGCTTCGCCCAACAGGAAGTCAGCTATTCAGGGATGTCTAAAAAGCGCATGCAATGGAATTTGATATACTCCTCCTAGGCCTTTCCACCTATGGCCACCAAACTCGGTCAGCATGATCTCAATACATTGGGGACGCAAAATTGCCAGGGGAATTTTGAAATCTCGAACGGTTTGGCCGTGGCGGGGCGACAAATTTATGGCGAGAAATGAGAAACAGGAAGTGTCTAATAACTTTAACACACCTTGTCTGATTTTGACCAAACTTCAGCAGTTTGTTCATCGTCTAATGCCGATCACAGAGATGTGACTATTATGAGTCAAAGTTATAGCGCCACCAACTGGCAGCAGACAGCGTGACATTTTTGAAATGCTTTAAACTCATCCTCTTAATTTTAGTCAATTTGCTTCAAACTTCATCCCAATAATATCAAAACACGGGCGATGAGAATCTGTAAAGGGGTCCTTGATAGATCAAACGCTGTTGCCGTGGCAACATGTCAAACTTTAACATTTGTTTCCTGTGTTTTTGAGGCAGATAACATGCTTAGAATTTCATGAAACTCAACACACACATCAGTATTAATGATAGTAAAACACTGGCAAAAGCTCATAAATGGGTGTGGAGGAGACACTCTATAGCGCCACCTTTTGACAAAAGTTGGAGGGTTAGTTGTAGCTACAGACATCAAACTTGGTCGGTATATTGGTCTCATCAAGCCGGACAACTTTCTAATTTACACCCATCAGCTATGACCAACAGGAAGTCGGCTATTTTGATTTGAATGTGGATTTTTGGAAAAATATAGCTGTGAATAAATTTATATCACTCATAGCAGAATCAGACAGTTCAAACCAAACTTTGTCAACATGATGCCAAGATACTGAAGATGTTAAATTGTGAACGGCTTTGAGATATCTTGAAAGGTGTTGATGTGGTGATTTATGAAAGTAACAGTAAAAAAGATGAAGAGTTATTTCCATATATCTTTAAATTGCATTATTCTAACTCATCAAAACTTTTTACATATAAAGACAAGAAATTCTTAGGAAATACGTGTAGTTTCAAAATGTTATCATGCTCAGAGCCCCCCAAAACATTAAATGTGTCATATAAATTTGTCAGATTAAAGCTCTAATACCAGGGATGAACACTAGAGGTCCTCATAAGATAAGGAATCGTTTGACCTCTAATGCTATTTAGCTCATTTTCAGTGTATAGGAATGACAATAATCCATAGAATCAGTTGATATGTACTGTACTGTCAATGTACTTTTACATAATTATTTTTTATAGGTTCTTAAAGAGCACTAAAATCTTTTTTTAATCTTTTAAGGAAAAATTATATGATTTATATACATATATACACTATCACTGATAGAATAAAAAATCTTATAAGTATGACACTATACTGCTCAGTTCACTTAATTAGAATGAGAAACAAATACATCAACTAAGTTAATATGCATTTATTTTTAATATATTTGTTTATAATTATTTCACAGATGCTTATAGATCATTAAAATTATATTTAAAAATGGTTGTAGATCATAAAACATGGTAACTATTTAAAATAGGGTCTCTTTTGTTAACAATGGTTAATGAACTAACAAACAAGAACGAACAACAAACAATATATTTGTTCTCGATTTTCTTCAAACTTCATCAGAATAATGTAAAAATACGGCCGATGAGAGTCTGTAAAGGCGTCCCTGATGTATCAAATGCTGTTGCCATAGCAAATAAATAAAAATAAAAAATACATTCAAATATTTGTTTCCTGTGTTTTTGAGGCAGATAACGTGCTTAGAATTTAATTTTCCATTTTCAATTTTCAATAATTTATTATATATTTAAAGTGCTGCATCCAAACTCTTTGAAACTTTTTTCATACAAATAACTATTCATTCTGATCAAACACAGTTCATATCATAATTATACAAAACTCCACGAATGAAAGAAAATCAAAAAACATCTGATCTCACTCTGCTCTGCACTCTATGTGTGTGTTTGTGTGGTAAGTGGCTAAGTGTAAGGAGGGGGGATGGGTGGTAAGAGAAAGAGTCAGAGAGGAGGAGAGACAGTTAGGGTTAGTCCAAAGGGTTACTGTGAATGCATGTGCCAACTGGGCACCGTTTTCCTGATGCTATCGGGATGGCGACTGCGCAGACGGCGAGGGCCCGGTCATCGCTGCTTGCAGCTTTAATTATTTTTTTTTTTTTCAATGTTTTGGGGGATTTCGGGGCCCTTAACATACACGAAAACTCTTGAAAATTTGCACACACATTGGAACCTGCGGCCATCAGGGCCGGACAGACTTTGACATGGGGGGGTCACCTGGGGGGGTGGCGTGGCACAGCGTTAAAAATTGCGACTTTTGAGGGACTCTGGAGCGCACACCAATTGATCTACAGTCACCAAAATTCATACACATATAGACCTCATTGGGCCGAACAACTTCCGTGCTCACAGTCCGTGCTTCACCAAACAGGAAGTCAGCTATTCAGGGATGTCTAAAAAGTGCATGCAATGGAATTTGAAATACTCCTCCTAGACCTTTCCACCGATGGCCACCAAACTCGGTCAGCATTATCTCAAGACATTGGGGACGCAAAATTGCCAGGGGATTTTTGATATCTCGAACGGTTTGGCCGTGGCGGGGCGACAAAGTTATGGCGAGAAATGAGAAACAGGAAGTGTCTAATAACTTTAACACACTTTGTCTGATTTTGACCAAACTTCAGCAGTTTGTTCATCGTCTGATGCCGATCACAGAGATGTGACTATTGTGAGTCAAAGTTATAGCGCCACCAACTGGCAGCAGAAAGCGTGACGTTTTTGAAACGCTTTAAACTCAGCCTCTTAATTTTACTCAATTTGCTTCAAACTTCATCACAATAATGTCAAAACACGACTGATAAGAATCTGTGAAGGGCGTTATCCATAACTTTTATCATGTTGCCATGGCAACGTGTCAAACTTTAACTTTAGTTTTTTGTGTTTTTGAGCCACTTAAAATGCTTAGAATTTCATGAAACTCAACACACACATCTGTATTAATGACAATTAAACACTGATAAAAGCCCATAAATGGGCGTGGAGCAGGCGCTCCATAGCGCCACCTTTTGAGAAAAGTTGGGGGGTTACTTTGTCCTACAGTCACCAAACTCGGTACATATATTGGACTCATCAAGCCGGACAACTTTCTAATTTACACCCATTAGCTACGACCAACAGGAAGTCAGCTATTTTTATTTAAATATGGATTTTTGGGAAAATCAAGCTGTTGAATTTGAAATACTCCTCCTAGACCTTTCCACCGATGGCCACCAAACTCGGTCAGCATGATCTACAGATATTGGGAATGCAAAATTGCCAGGGGATTTTTGGTATCTCGAACGGTTTGGCCGTGGCAGGGCGACAAATTATGGCGAGAAATGAGAAACAGGAAATGTCTAATAATTTTGACACACTTTATCTGATTTTGACCAAAATTTAGCAGTTTGTTCGTCGTATGATACCGATCACAGAGATGTGACTATTATGAGTCAAAGTTATAGCGCCACCAACTGGCAGCAGGAAGTGTGTTGCTTGCAAAACGCTTTTAAATCAACCTCTTAATTTTACTCAATTTGCTTCAAACTTCATCAGAATAATATCAAAACACGGCCAATGAGAATCTGTTAAGGGGTCCTTGATACATCAAACGCTGTTGCCATGGCAACGTGTCAAACTTTAACATTTGTTTCCTGTGTTTTTAAATATAGCTGTGAATAAATTCATATCACTCATAGCAGAATCAGACAGTTCACACCAAACTTTGTCAACATGATGCCAAGATACTGAAGATGTTAAATTGTGAACGGCTTTGGGACATCTTGAACGGTGTTGATGTGGTGATTTATGAAAGTAACAATAAAAAAGATGAAGAGTCATTTTCATATATCTTTAAATTGCATTATTCTAACTCATCAAAACTTTTTACATATAAAGAACAAGAAATTCTTAGGAAATACGTGTAGTTTTAAAATGTTATCATGCTCAGAGGCCCCAAAAACATTAAAAGTGTCATATAAATTTGTCAGATTAAAGCTCTAATACCAGGTATGAACACTAGAGGTCCTCATAAGATAAGGAATCGTTTGACCTCTAATGCTATTTAGCTCATTGTCAGTGTATAGGAATGACAATAATCCATAGAATCAGTTGATATGTACTGTACTGTCAGTGTACATAATTGTTTTGTATAGGTGCTTAAAGAGCATTAAATCTTTTTTTAATCTTTTAAGGAAAAATTATATGATTTATATACATATATAGACTCTCACTGATAGAACAAAAAATCTTATAAGTATGACACTATACTGCTCAGTTCACTTAATTAGAATGAGAAACAAATACATCAACTAAGTTAATATGTATTTATTTTTAATATATTTGTTTATAATTATTTCACAGATGCTTATAGATCATTAAAATAATATTTAAAAATGGTTGTAGAACATAAAACATGGTAACTATTTAAAATAGGGTCTCTTTTGTTAACAATGGTTAATGAACTTACAAACACGAACGAACAATGAACAATTTATTTGTACTCGATTTTCTTCAAACTACATCAGAATAATGTAAAAACACGGCCGATGAGAGTCTGTAAAGGCGTCCCTGATGCATCAAATGCTGTTGCCATGGCAAATAAATAAAAATAAAAAATACATTCAAATATTTGTTTCCTGTGTTTTTGAGGCAGATAGCGTGCTTAGAATTTCATTTTCCATTTTCAATGATTTATTATATATTTAAAGTGCAGCATCCTAACCCTTTGAAACTTTTTTCATACAAATAACTATTCATTCTGATCAAACACAGTTCATTTCATAATTATACAAAACTCCACGAATGAAAGAAAATAAAAAAACATATCTGATCTCACTCTGCTCTGCACTCTATGTGTGTGTTTGTGTGGTAAATGGCTGAGTGTAAGGAGGGGGGATGGGTGGTAAGAGAAAGAGTCAGAGAGGAGGAGAGACAGTTAGGGTTAGTCCAAAGGGTTACTGTGAATGCATGTGCCAACTGGGCACCGCTTTCTTGATGCTATCGGGATGGCGACTGCGCAGACGGCGAGGGCCCGGTCATCGCTGCTTGCAGCTTTAATTATTATTTTTTTTTCAATGTTTTGGGGGATTTCGGGGCCCTTAACATACACGAAAACTCTTGAAAATTTGCACACACAGTGGAACCTGCGGCCATCAGGGCCGGACAGACTTTGACATGGGGGGGGGTCACCTGGGGGGGGGGGGCGTGGCACAGTGTTAAAAATTGCGACTTTTGAGGGACTCTGGAGCGCACACCAATTGATCTACGGTCACCAAAATTCATACACATATAGACCTCATTGGGCCGAACAACTTCCGTGCTCACAGTCCGTGCTTCACCAAACAGGAAGTCAGCTATTCAGGGATGTCTAAAAAGTGCATGCAATGGAATTTGAAATACTCCTCCTAGACCTTTCCACCGATGGCCACCAAACTCGGTCAGCATTATCTCAAGACATTGGGGACGCAAAATTGCCAGGGGATTTTTGATATCTCGAACGGTTTGGCCGTGGCGGGGCGACAAAGTTATGGCGAGAAATGAGAAACAGGAAGTGTCTAATAACTTTAACACACTTTGTCTGATTTTGACCAAACTTCAGCAGTTTGTTCATCTTATGATGCCGATCACAGAGATGTGACTATTAGGAGTCAAAGTTATAGCGCCACCAACTGGCAGCACAAAGCGCAACGTTTTCTAAATGCTTTTAAATCAACCTCTTAATTTTAGTCAATTTGCTTCAAACTTCATCTCAATAATGTTGAAACACGGCCAATGAGAATCTGTGAATTGCATTATCGATAACTTTTATCATGTTGCCATGGCAACGTGTCAAACTTTAACTTTAGCTTTTTGTGTTTTGGAGCCACTTAAAATACTCAGAATTTCATGAAACTTCACACACACATCTGTATTAATGATATTTAGACACTGATAAAAGCCCAGAAATGGGCGTGGAGCAGGCGCTCCATAGCGCCACCTTTTGACAAAAGTTGGGGGTTTAGTTTGTCCTACAGTCACCAAACTCGGTACATATATTGATCTCATCAAGCCAGAAACATTTCTAATTTACACCCATTAGCTACGATCGACAGGAAGTCGGCTATTTTGATTTGAATGTGGATATTTGGAAAAATCAAAATTGATTGAAATCGGAGTAAAAAAAGATAGCCGTAATTTTATTATATCTTTAAAGTGCAGCATCCAAAGTCTTTGAAACTTTTTTCATACAGACTACTAGTCATTCTGATCAGACACCGTTCATTTCATAATTATACAAAGATCTATGAATTAATGAAAATTAAAAAACAAATCTGATCCCTCTCTGCTCTGCACTTATGTGTGTGCGTGGTAAGTGGGTGTGTGTTTTTTGAGTGTTAGGGTGAGAGTGGGGAGGGGGGATGGGTGGAAAGAGAGAGTCAGAAAGAAGGAGATAGAAGGGAATATTTAAACTCTTGGTTGTTTATTCATTAGGATGTGAATTAGGGCTGGGTATTGTGACCAATTTGGCAATTCGATTCGATTGTTATTTTTATAGTTTCGATTCGATTCAATTCGATTCGATATCGATTAGCTATCAATATTTCATTTAAAATGTTAGCTTTGCAGACATGGGATCCATATTTTGATATAAATGCTGGTAACTTAAAACTCCCCTACTTAAGTTTATTACTGAAATACACATCTACATTAATAATAGGGTGCACACAGTTGTTTATTTTAAACAACTTTTATTTTAAATGAATACTGTAACAAGAAGTCATAAATATGTGCATCCAATGTAAACAAACTGCAAAATGCACATTACTGTAAAAAAATAAAAAGACTAAATGTGCAACAGTGAAATCTATTAAGAACTTCAAACATGTTTAAGAAATATTTTTTTTTTCTAAATTCAAATCAGGCCCATCATAAAGCCCTTGTCTGCATATACAAAACATTCTAACTGTCCATAAAACTAACAGTTCTTAACTACAGCCTAATAATTTTTGATCACCAGATTTTTTTTGCAAAAAATTTACACCCATTAGCTTCGACCAACAGGAAGTCAGCTATTTTGATTTGAATGTGGATTTTTGGAAAAATATAGCTGTGAATAAATTCATATCACTCATAGCAGAATCAGACAGTGCACACCAAACTTTGTCAACATGATGCCAAGATACTGAAGATGTTAAAATGTGAACGGCTTTGGGATATCTTGAACGGTGTTGATGTGGTGATTTATGAAAGTAACAGTAAAAAAGATGGAGAGTTATTTCCATATATCTTTAAATTGCATTATTCTAACTCATCAAAACTTTTTACATATAAAGAACAAGAAATTCTTAGGAAATACGTGTAGTTTCAAAATGTTATCATGCTCAGAGGCCCCAAAAACATTAAAAGTGTCATATAAATTTGTCAGATTAAAGCTCTAGTAAAAGGGATGAACACTAGAGGTCCTCATAAGATAAGGAATCGTTTGAACTATAATGCTATTTAGCTCATTCTCAGTGTATAAGAATGAAAATAATCCATAGAATCAGTTGATATATACTGTACTGTCAGTGTACTTTTACATAATTATTTTGTATAGGTGCTTAAAGAGCATTAAAATCTTTTTTTAATCTTTTAAGGAAAAATTATATGATTTATATTAGTGGTGGGCCGTTATCGGCGTTAACGTGCTGCGTTAACGTGAGACTTTTATCGGGCGATAAAAAAAATATCGCCGTTAATCTATTCTCAAAATTGGGTTGGGAGCTGGGTCTAAACTACGCAAGCTATGATGACTTTCACCTTGATAGTTTAACGCGGATGTATACCAAAGACTATAGAATATGGTCGCGCGTTTACGTCTCCTCCGCCAAAACACAGACGGGATCACGTCGTCCTCCATTCATAAAAACCTAATCTACTATAGCGCGAAATGCCACGTAAATTCGTCGTTTTTTGGATTCATAAATCAAATATGGTCTGTCACTTAATTCAAATCGCGATATGGACTAGTGTCTGTGAAAACTGAAATGCAAAAAGACCGTTTTAATATGAATCCGGTATGTTCCGTTTGCCTAGCTGTATGTATGAAATTCATACTATGAATGGTGGAGACGCGCTTTTACTACACGCATACTGAAACACACGTGACGCTCCCGGTAATTTTTGGCATTTGCATCTCACATGAACTGATAAACTCAATCTCCAAAACTGCTGTGAGTGTCACTTATACCGTTTCATTTGAGAAAACTCGCATCATGTCATACACACAGAAACTTCACGGCAACCTGTCAAAATAAAAGTACGGTGTAACATGTTTAGTCATTATTTGGGTAGCACACATATTCTGAATCTCACTGATAGAATAAAAAATCTTATAAGTATGACACTATACTGCTCAGTTCACCTAATTAGAATGAGAAACAAATACATCAACTAAGTTAATATGTATTTATTTTTAATATATTTGTTTATAATTATTTCACAGATGCTTATAGATCATTAAAATAATATTTAAAAATGGTTGTAGATCATAAAACATGGTAACTATTTAACCCTTTCAGTGGTGAGTTTAAAATATTCTAGTGGACCCCCAAGAGTGAGTTTTTTTTAAGCGACCGTTATTTTAGAACGTTCGTCCCTTTTGTTTCCATGGCGACGCGTCATGCTTGTCACGTGACACAACACAGTCACAATAACACTGTATGACAGATGGATCGCTTTAATTTCGTTTTTCCTTTTTTATCCAGAATACTCACACACTTGCTTACCATGCCTTGAACTATCTAATATTCCGATTCACAAATATGTGTGAATTAGTATGATTCGTCGTTTAAAACCCTATGTAAATGATCTGGATCGTGATTTGTAACGTGAGATGGGCGCGGCCATGTTTGTTCGCGCTGCGGTTCAGAGAGTCCTGTCAGCCGTGTTTACATCACATACATTCATCTGTTTCTTCCGAAATACATGCAAGTAAGTGGCTGGTGAACTAGAAGAGGAATAGAGTGAACCTTTTAGTTACTTTGCCTATGTGTATGTGATAGAAATTAAACACATCGGCAAATTATATTTGAATAGATGGTTATTTGCTGCTTCCATAGACCTATGTGTGCATTTTACAAACTCTAAATGTCTCCTTTTACTAGTACTTATGTGTATTTAAATGTCTGAAACCTAAAATAAGCGTTATGTGGTTAAAAACACTGCATAGTTGTGATTGTATGACAAGTGCAGAGCTCGTCCGTCTCTGGCTCAGCACCAGCCATCGCGCCAAAGCGCTGTTTGAATTTGTCAGCTGCGTGACGTCACCGAACGTTCCAAATCCCATATGTGGGACCGTACTCCCAGGGGCACAGAAATTAGAATCCCATATGTGGGACCGTACTGCTCAAAGGGTTAAAATAGGGTCTCTTTTGTTAACAATGGTTAATGAACTAACACACGAACGAACAACGAACAATATATTTGTACTCGATTTTCTTCAAACTTCATCAGAATGATGTAAAAACACGGCCGATGAGAGTCTGTAAAGGCGTCCCTGATGCATCAAATGCTGTTGCCATGGCAAATAAATAAAAATACAAAATACATTCAAATATTTGTTTCCTGTGTTTTTGAGGCAGATAGCATGCCTAGAATTTCATTTTCCATTTTCAATTTTCAATGATTTATTATATATTTAAAGTGCAGCATCCTAACTCTTTGAAACTTTTTTCATACAAATAACTATTCATTCTGATTAAACACACTTTATTTCATAAATATACAAAACTCCACGAATGAAAGAAAATAAAAAAACATATCTGATCTCACTCTGCTCTGCACTCTATGTGTGTGTTTGTGTGGTAAGTGGCTGAGTGTAAGGAGGGGGGATGGGTGGCAAGAGAAAGAGTCAGACAGGAGGAGAGACAGTTAGGGTTAGTCCAAAGGGTTACTGTGAATGCATGTGCCAACTGGGCACCGTTTTCCTGATGCTATCGGGATGGCGACTGCCAGACGGCGAGGGCCCGGTCAACGCTGCTTGCAGCTTTAATTAGGGCCCGAGCCCAGAATGGGCGAAGGCCCTATTGTTTTTCTAAGGATTATTATTAGGGCCCGAGCCCAAAAGGGCGAAGGCCCTATTGTTCTTCTAAGGGTTATTAGGGCCCGAGCCCAAAAGGGCGAAGGCCCTATTGTTCTTCTAAGGATTCTTATTTGTTTTTTTTTTTTTTTTTTTTTTTTTTTTTCAACCGTTGGGGCACTTTTGGGGGCCTTAACATACTCAAAAACTCTTGAAAATTTGCACACACGTTGGAATCTGCCCTCGTCCGGACGCCACAGAGGCTGGGACCCGGGCGTGGTTCAGGGCCTCTACAGCGCCCCCTGGAACTCAGTTTGAAAACTTGATGTACTGCGCACACATACTTGCACGTATTGATATGAAACTCGGTACACATATTGAACTCATCGAGCTGAACAACTTTTGTACTCTATGTTATAGGCTCCACGCAACAGGAAGTGAGATATTTAGGGCTGTTTAAAAAGCGAATGCTCTGGAATTTAACGTACTCCTCCCAGGATTTCCATAGGATTGTCACCAAACTCGTCCAGCATGATCTCAAGACATTGGGGACGCTAAATTGCGAGGGGATTTTTGATATCTCGAACGGTTTGGCCGTGGCAAGGCGACAAAGTTATGGCGAGAAATGAGAAACAGGAAGTGTCTAATAACTGTTGCACACATTGCCTGATTCTGATGAAACTTCACCAGTTTGTTCCTTGTATGATGCCGATTCCATAAATGTGACTATTATGAGTCAAAGTTATAGCGCCACCAACTGGCAGCAGGAAGCGTGTCATTTTCAAAATCCTTTGAAATCAGCCTCTTAATTTTACTTGATTTTCTTTAAACTTCATCAAAATCATGTCAAAACACGGCCGATAAGAATATGTAAAGGGGTCGATGATAAATCAAATGCTGTTGCCATGGCAATGTGTCAAACTTTAAAATTAGATTCCTGTCTTTTCGAGGCAGATAACATGCTAAGAATTTCATGAAACTCAACACACACATCAATATTAATGATAGTTAGACACTGGCAAAAGGTCATAAATGGGCGTGGAGCAGGCACTCTATAGCACCATCTTTTGACAAAAGTTGGGGGGTTAGTTTTTCCTACAGTCACCAAACTCTGTACATATATTGTTCTCATCAATCTGGACAACTTTCTAAATTAAACTCATTAGCTAAGACCAACAGGAAGCCAGCTATTTCCATTTGAATGTGTTTTTTTGGAAAAATCAGGCTGTAAACAAATTCACACTCCTTCTAAGAACAACCAGCTATTCACACCAAACTTTTTTAACATGAAGAGAAGATTCTGAAGATGTTAAATTGCGAGCGGATTTTGGATATCTTGAACGGTGTTGACGTGGTGATTTTTTTAAAGATGTAGTAAAAAACATAACCGTCATTTTTTTATATCTTTAAAGTGCAGCATCCAAACTCTTTAAAACATTTTTCACACAGAGATCTTATCATTCTGAGCAAGTGCTGTAAATATAAATTTTTTACAAGCTTTTATGAATTAAAGAAAAATAAAAATAGAAATCAGAAACCTGCTGTCACTCTGAGTCTCTTTGTGTGTGCGTAGTTGAGTCACAGTAACTTAAGCGAGACTGAAGGGGGGAGGGGTGAAAGGAAGAGAGAGAGAGTGAAAAATGCTGTCTTCTTAAAGACTATCTCTGAGTAAGAAATGCACACTGATTTATAATCTAAATAAATACGTCTAATCTTTGAGAGTCTAATCTTTGAGAAAATATAAAGAGTCACTACCTCTTTGTTGTTGTTTTTTTTTTTTTTACTGGACTGTACGATGAACTTGTCCTATTCAGTCACATAGCAAAAGATTAAGAAAAATACAGCTTTTTATCATGAGCGATTTATCTTTATTGATAGACATTTATTTTCATAGTGTTATTTATTGAATATAAAATTTAAATTAACAATTTCAAGACAAACTTTGCTGTTATCTGTTCAAAACATCTGAAAATTATACCATTATACCATATATATATATATATATCGCCCCATTACAATACTAAACTTGATTTTTAAAGATATTTTGAAAGAAAGAAGCGTTTATAGAGCACTTTGTGTATTGCTGTACACCCACATGAACTGTGTTCATGTTCATGTTAATTCACAGTACATAAACTAATGTTAAAATATACTATTTTACCATTAAACAATATATGAATACTTTTTTTAGCTTAATATTAATTAACATTAATAAATACTATTTAATTATTGTTCATGTTAACTAATATAGTTAATGTTAACAAATGACACTGGTTGGCAATTTTATATATTGTGTGTATGTGTCTGTGTGTTGATTTTAAAGTGTAACCCTTTCAATTCTGTAAACTTTAAATCCAAACTGGCTGAGGGTTACTGTGAATGCATGTGCCAACTGGGCACCGTTTTCCTAATTGATTCTTTCTTAGTTATGTAGCGCTTAAAAGTGATGTCTTATAACAGGAGTCACCTGCAAAGCAATATCCACACACAAATTGAATAGATAGGTAACGATGACATTTAAGCAGAAGTGGTGGACGTAAAGCAAGCAATAATAACATTTTGTTATCATCATGAATTACATGTTCTTATCATCATCATCAGAATATAGGGAAAATGTTCCCTATATTGTGAACGGCTTTGGGATATCTTGAACGGTGTTGATGTGGTGATTTATGAAAGTAACAATAAAAAAGATAAAGAGTTATTTTCATATATCTTTAAATTGCATTATTCTAACTCATCAAAACTTTTTACATATAAAGAACAAGAAATTCTTAGGAAATACATGTAGTTTCAAAATGTTATCATGCTCAGAGGCCCCAAAAACATTAAAAGTGTCATATAAATTTTTCAGATTAAAGCTCTAATACCAGGGATGAACACTAGAGATCCTCATAAGATAAAGAATCGTTTGACCTCTAATGCTATTTAGCTCATTGTCAGTGTATAAGAATGACAATAATCCATAGAATCAGTTGATATATACTGTACTGTCAGTGTAATTTTACATAATTATTTTGTATAGGTGCTTAAAGAGCATTAAAATCTTTTTTTATCTTTTAAGGAAAAATTATATGATTTAAATACATATATACACTCTCACTGATAGAACAAAATATTTTATAAGTATGACACTATACTGCTCAGTTCACTTAATTAGAATGAGAAACAAATACAAAAAGGCCAAACAAATCAACTAAGTTAATATGTATTTATTTTTAATATATTTGTTTATAATTATTTCACAGATGCTTATAGATTATTAAAATACTATTTAAAAATGCTTGTAGACCATAAAACATGGTAACTATTTAAAATAGGGTCTCTTTTGTTAACAATGGTTAATGAACTAACAAACACGAACGAACAACGAACAGTATATTTGTAATCGATTTTCTTCAAACTTCATCAGAATAATGTAAAAACACTGCCGATGAGAGTCTGTAAAGGGCGTCCCTGATGCATCAAATGCTGTTGTCATGGCAAATAAATAAAACAAAAAATAAATTCAAATATTTGTTTCCTGTGTTTTTGAGGCAGATAGCGTGCTTAGAATTTCATTTTCCATTTTCAATTTTCAATGATTTATTATATATTTAAAGTGCAGCATCCTAACTCTTTGAAACTTTTTTCCAAAAAAAAATAACGATTCATTCTGATCAAACACAGTACATTTCATAATTATACAAAACTCCACGAATGAAAGAAAATAAAAAAAACATATCTGATCTCACTCTGCACTCTATGTGTGTGTTTGTGTGGTAAGTGGTTGAGTGTAAGGAGGGGGGATGGGTGGTAAGAGAAAGAGTCAGAGAGGAGGAGAGACAGTTAGGGTTAGTCCAAAGGGTTACTGTGAATGCATGTGCCAACTGGGCACCGTTTTCCTGATGCTATCGGGATGGCGACTGCGCAGACGGCGAGGGCCCGGTCATCGCTGCTTGCAGCTTTAATTTGTTTTTTTTTTGTTTTTTTGTTTTTTTCAACCGTTGGGGCACTTTTGGGGGCCTTAACATACTCAAAAACTCTTGAAAATTTGCACACACGTTGGAATCTGCCGTCGTCCGGACGCCACAGAGGCTGGGACCCGGGCGTGGTTCAGGGCCTCTACAGCGCCCCCTGGAACACAGTTTGAAAACTTGATGTACTGCGCACACATACTTGCACGTATTGATATGAAACTCGGTACACATATAGAACTCATCGAGCTGAACAACTTTTGTACTCTATGTCATAGGCTCCACGCAACAGGAAGTGAGATATTTAGGGCTGTTTAAAAAGCGCATGCTCTGGAATTTAACGTACTCCTCCCAGGATTTCTATAGGATTGTCACCAAACTTGGTCAGCATGATCTCAAGACATTGAGGAGGCTAAATTGCGAGGGGATTTTTGATATCTCGAACGGTTTGGCCGTGGCAAGGCGACAAAGTTTTGGCGAGAAATGAGAAACAGGAAGTGTCTAATAACTGTTGCACACATTGCCTGATTCTGATGAAACTTCACCAGTTTGTTCGTTGTATGATGCCGATTCCATAAATGTGACTATTGTGAGTCAAAGTTATAGCGCCACCAACTGGCAGCAGGAAACGTGTCATTTTCAAAATGCTTTGAAATCAGCCTCTTAATTTTACTCGATTTTCTTTAAACTTCATCAAAATCATGTCAAAACACGGCCGATAAAGAATATGTAAAGGGGTCGATGATAAATCAAATGCTGTTGCCATGGCAACGTGTCAAACTTTAAAATTAGATTCCTGTCTTTTCAAGGCAGATAACATGCTTAGAATTTCATGAAACTCAACACACACATCAATATTAATGATAGTTAGACACTGGCAAAAGTTCATAAATGGGCGTGGAGCAGGCACTCTATAGCGCCATCTTTTGACAAAAGTTGGGGGGTTAGTTTTTCCTACAGTCACCAAACTCTGTACATATATTGTTCTCATCAATCTGGACAACTTTCTAAATCAAACTCATTAGCTAAGACCAACAGGAAGCCGGCTATTTTGATTTGAATGTGGATTTTTTGAAAAATCAGGTTGAAAACAAATTCACACTCCTCCTAAGAACAACCAGCTGTTCACACCAAACTTTTTTAACATGAAGAGAAGATTCAGAAGATGTTAAATTGCAAGCGGATTTTGGATATCTCGAACGGTGTTGACGTGGTGATTTTTTAAAGATGTAATTTTTAATCTAATTTTTTATATCTTTAAAGTGCAGCATCCAAACTCTTTAAAACTTTTTTCACACAGAGATCTAATCATTATGAGCAAGTGCTGGAAATATAAATTTTATACAAGCTTCAATGAATTAAAGAAAATTAAAAAAATAACTCAGAAACCTGCTGCCACTCTGGGTGAATGTCTCTACTGTATGTGTGTGCGTTCAGTCAGGCACAGAGAAGCTCATTATTGCAGGGGGGAGGGGTGAGAGGCAGAGAGGGTGACAGAGTAGAGAGCCATCCTACAGACCATCTTTGAACAAAAAATGCACATACTGTATGTAGTGTAATTACATAAATATGTCTGATCTTTGAGAGTCTGATATTTTGAGAAAATATAAAGGGTCACTAAGTCTTTCATTGTTTGTATTTTGCAGTTGTTGTTTTTTATTTATTTTTTACTTAACTGTACCATGAACTTGTCCTATTCAGTCACATAGGAAAAGATTTAAAAAAATACAACTTTTTAGCATGATCAATTTATCTTCATTGATAGACAATATTTACATAGTGTTATTTATTGAATATAAAATTATAATAATTAAAAATTTCAAGACAAACTTTGACAACAAAACAAACATTGCTATTATCTCTTCAAAACATCTGAAAACCATCATTTTAAGATCAGTTATATATATATATCGCCCCATTAAAATACTCAACTTGATTTTTAAAGATATTTTGAAGGAATGAAGCATTTATAAAGCACTTTATTGTGTATTGCTGTACACCCACATGAACTGTGTTCATGTTCATGTTAATTCACAGTACATAAACTATATATGAATACTTTTTTTTAGCTTAATATTAATTAACATTAATAAATGCTATTTATTTATTGGTCATGTTAACTAATATAGTTAATGTTAACAAATGAAACTGAATGGCAACATTTTATATTTTGTGTGTATGTGTCTGTGTGTTGATTTTAAAGTCTAACCCTTTCAATTCTGTAAACTTAAAATCCAAACTAGCAGATGGTTACTGTGAATGCATGTGCCAACTGGGCACCGTCTTCCTTATTGATTCTTAGTTATGTAGCGCTTAAGAGTGATGTCTTATAACAGGAGTCACCAGCAAAGCAATATCCACACAAAAATTGTACAGATAGGTAACAATGACATTTAAGCAGAAGTGGTGGACGTAAAGGAAGCAATAATAACATTTTGTTATCATCATGAATCATGTTTTTATCATCATCATCGGAAAATAGGGAAAATGTAGCATACTGGTTCACAGTTGGCATTATCTGAAGTCCTTGCATTGATTGCATTTAATTAAATCAACATTATATTTGGTCAGTCTGATCTTGAGGCCTTAGAGATGTTAAATTGTGAAGATCTTGAGTTTCAGTAAAGGGCGTGTCCGTGGTGGCCTGACAAAGTTTGATGTTTCTGCATAAACGTAGAAGTTGTTATAACTTAGCCTGAAAATGTCTGATCTGCCACAAAATTCACAGGTTTGGTAAGAGTCCTGGCCTGAAGACACCTAAAGACCAATATTCAGATATTATCATAGCGCCACCTGTTCGCAGCAGGATATCTCATATATTTCACTAACTCAAACATACCAAGGTCAATCTGCACCAAACTTCATATGTTTGATAATAGTGCTGGCCTGAACACATCTACATGCCAATAATCAGTTATAGGCATAGCGCCACCAGCTGGCAGCGGCAAGTTTGGCACATTTAAATGACTTATGACATATTTTTTCTATATTTACTCTATTAAAAGCATACTGCCCACCGTTTGTTGTTTTCCTGAAGCCACCGGTCGGCGGTGAGCCCAGGTGCGAGGGCCCGTTCATCGCTGCTCACAGCTTTAATTAGGGCCCGAGCCCAAAAGGGCGAAGGCCCTATTGTTCTTCTAAGGATTATTATTAGGGCCCGAGCACTACAGTGCGAGGACCCTATTGGAATTGCTCCGTTTCTTCTTCTTCTTCTTCTTCTTCTTCTTCTTCTTCTTCTTCTCCAAAGTGAAAAGTCTTTTTGAGGGCCTAAACATGCCCGAAAACTCACGAAACTTTGCACACGCATCAGACCTGGCGAAAATTTACATCTGATATGGTTTTCAAAAGTGGGTGTGGCAAAATGGCTCGATAGCGCCACCTATAAAATTTCAACGGAGTGCCCCTCGAGCTACGTTTCATGTACATGTACGAAACTCGGTACACATATGTAACACACCAATACCTACAAAAAAGTCTCCTGGTGCAACATCCGAAACCCAACAGGAAGTCCGTTATATTGAATTTCCTGTATGATTTTTGTGCAGTTTTTGCCATTTTCAGGCCTCATACTTTAACGAACTCCTCCTACAGTTTTTATCCGATCATCTTCAAATTTGCTGAGTGTCATCATAAGGCCTTTGCGATGTTAAATTGCGAAGCTTTAGAGTTTTCGTCGAAGGGCGTGTCCGTGGCGGCCGGACAAACTTTGATGTTTCGCCATGAAAAAGGAAGTTGCTATAACTCAGGCATACGATGTCCGATCTGCCTCAAACTTCACATGTTTGATGACAGTCCGGTCCTGAACACACATCAGTGCCCATATTCAGTTATAGTCATAGCGCCACCTGCTGACAACAGGAAATGACATGTTTAACACTGTTACGGACTCCTAGAAACATATTGAAAAGCGTTAACAAGTCTTAAATAGGCTAGCAACATGCTACAAACATGCTAAAACATGCTAGCAACACTTAGCTAAGAGCTAAAGCATGCTATTAATACAAATACAAAAGGAAATTGCTGTAACTCATGTATATAATGTTGAATCTGACCCAAACTTAATATTCAACATGCTACAAAAATAATAAAGCATGCTAGCAACACTTAGCTAATATGTTAAAGCATGCTAATAATACAATGAAACAGGAAGTTACTCTAACTCAGGCATACAATGTCCAATCAGCCCCAAACTTAACATGTTTGATAAGAATCCTGGCCTAAACACACGCCAATGCCCGTATTCAGTTATAGTCATAGCGCCACCAGCTGGTAACAGGAAGCCACATGTTTAATACTGTTGTGGATGCCTAGCAACATTTTAAAAAAATTCAACAACTGTTAAACAGGGTAGCAACATGCTAGAAACATGCTATAACATGTTAGCAACATTTAGCTAAGTGCTAAAGCATACTCTTAATGCAATGAAACAGGAAGTTACTCTAACTCAGGCATGCAATGTCCAATCAGCCCCAAACTTCACATGTTTGATAACAGTCCTGACCTGAAGATATCTACATGCCAATATTCAGTTATAGTCATAGCGCCACCTACTGTCAACAGGAAGTGACATGTTTAACACTGTGACACATTATTAGCAACACTCTAAAAAAGCCATTGAGTGCTAAACTAGTTTAAAACGTACCCAAACATGCTAGCAGCACTTACTTAGTGCTAAAGCATGTTGTTAAAGACATAAAACAGGAAGTTACTGTAACTCAGGCATGCAATGTCCAATCAGCCCCAAACTTCACATGTTTGATAAGACTCCTGGCCTGAAGATATATACATGCCCATATTCAGTTATAATCACAGCGCCACCTGCTGACAACAGGAAGTGACATTTAATGGTATTACGGACTCCTAGCAACATATTAAAAAGCGTTAGCAAGTTTTAAATAGGCTAGCATCATGCTAGAATCATGTTAAAACATGCTAGCAACACTTAGCTAAGAGCTAAAGCATGATATTAATACAAAGAAAAATAAGTGTAACTCATGCATACAATGTCCAATCTGACCCAAGCTTAATATGTTTGATAAGAGTCCTGGTCTGAACACAAGCCCATGCCTATATTCAGTTATAGTCATAGTGCCACCTGCTGGCAACAGAAAGTCACATGTTTAATACCGATGTGGATGCCCAGCAACATTTTTAAAATATCAACAAGTGTTAAATAGGGTAGCAACATGCTAGAAACATGTTAGCAACATTTAGCTAAGTGCTAAAGCATACTCTTAATGCAATGAAACAGGAAGTTACTGTAACTCAGGCATGCAATGTCCAATCAGCCCCAAACTTAATATGTTTGATAAGAGTCCTGGCCTGAATTTACATGCCAATATTTAGTTATAGTCATAGCGCCACCAGCTGGCAACAGCAAATTACTTGTTTTACACTAACTTAAGAATGCAATGTACAATTTGCACCAAACTTGACATGATTGCCAACAGTCCTGGCCTGAAGACATCTAAAAGCCAATATTTCGTAATAGCGCCACCTGTTGGTAGCAGGATATGTCATGACTTACACTCAAGCATGCCATGTTCAATCTTCACCAAACTTCATATGTTTGATAAAAGCGCTGGCCTGAACACATCTGCATGCCAATATTCAGTTATAGGCATAGCGCCACCAGCTGGCAGCAGGAAGATTGGCACATATCAATGACTTTGACATATTCCTCCTACATTTACTGTGTTAATAGCATAGTGCCCACCATTCGCCACCGATCGGCGGTGAGCCCGAGTGCGAGGGCCCTACCATCGCTGCTTGCAGCTTTAATTAGGGCCCGAGCCCAAAAGGGCGAAGGCCCTATTGTTCTTCTAAGGGTTCTTATTTTTTTTATTTTTTTTTTTATTTTTTTACACCTTCCAGGCACTTTTGGGGGCCTTAACATACTCAAAAACTCTTGAAAATTTGCACACACGTCGGAATCTGCGGCCATCAGGACGCCACAGAGGCTGGGACCCGGGCGTGGTTCAGGGCCTCTACAGCGCCCCCTGGAACACAGTTTGAAAACTTGATGTACTGCGCACACATACTTGCACGTACTGATATGAAACTCGGTACACATATAGATCTCACTGAGCCAAACAACTTTTGTACTCTATGTCATAGGCTCCACGCAACAGGAAGTGAGATATTTAGGGCTGTTTAAAAAGCGCATGCTCTGGAATTTAACGTACTCCTCCCAGGGTTTCCATAGGATTGTCACCAAACTCGGTCAGCATGATCTCAAGACATTGGGGATGCTAAGTTGCGAGGGGATTTTTGATATCTCGAACGGTTTGGCCGTGGCAAGGCGACAAAGTTATGGCGAGAAATGAGAAACAGGAAGTGTCTAATTACTGTTGCACACATTGCCTGATTCTTATGAAACTTCACCAGTTTGTTCGTTGTATGATGCCGATTCCATAAATATGACTATTATGAGTCAAAGTTATAGCGCCACCAACTGGCAGCAGGAAGCGTGTCATTTTCAAAATCCTTTGAAATCAGCCTCTTAATTTTACTTGATTATCTTCAAACTTCATCAAAATAATGTCAAAACACGGCCGATGAGAATATGTAAAGGGGTCGATGATAAATCAAATGCTGTTGCCATGGCAACGTGTCAAACTTTAAAATTAGATTCCTGTCTTTTCGAGGCAGATAACATGCTTAGAATTTCATGAAACTCAACACGCACATCAATATTAATGATAGTTAGACACTGGAAAAAGGTCATAAATGGGCGTGGAGCAGGCACTCTATAGCGCCATCTTTTGACAAAAGTTGGGGGGTTAGTTTTTCCTACAGTCACCAAACTCTGTACATATATTGTTCTCATCAATCTGGACAACTTTCTAAATCAAACTCATTAGCTAAGACCAACAGGAAGCCGGCTATTTTGATTTGAATGTGGATTTTTGGAAAAATCAGGCTGTAAACAAATTCACACTCCTTCTAAGAACAACAAGGTATTCACACCAAACTTTTTTAACATGAAGAGAAGATTCTGAAGATGTTAAATTGCGAGCGGATTTGGGATATCTTGAACGGTGTTGACGTGGTGATTTTTTAAAAAACATAACCCTAATTTTTTATATCTTTAAAGTGCAGCATCCAAACTCTTTAAAACTTTTTTCACAGATCTAATCATTATGAGCAAGTGCTGGTAATATCATAAGTATTCAAGCTTCTATGAATTAAAGAAAATTAAAAAAAGAAATCAGTAAACTGCTGTCACTGGGCTGACAGTCTGTGTTCAGTCACTGGAAGAGTGACTGATGGGGGGAGGGGTGAAAGGGAGAGAGACCAGTGGAACATGCTGTTTTGTTTAAGACCATCTTTGAGGAAGATGCACATTGCTGTGTAGTGTAATCTACATAAATATGTCTGAACTTTGAGAGTCTGATCTTTGAGAAAATATAAAGGGTCACGAACTCTTTCATTCTTTGTATATTGCAGTTGTTGTTTTTTTATTTATTTTTTACTGAACTGTACCATGAACTTGTCCTATTCAGTCACATAGCAAAAGATTAAGAAAAATACAACTTTTTAGCATGAGCAATTTAGCTTCATTGATAGACATTTATTTTCATAATTTAAATTTTAGATTCAATAAAAAAAACACTAACAATTTCAAGACAAACTTTGACAACAAAAAAAACTTTGCTGTTATCTGTTCAAAACATCTGAAAATTATACCATTTTAAGATGAGTTATATATATATATATATATATATATATATATATATATATATAGATATAGATATATCGCCCCATTACAATACTAAACTTGATTTTTAAAGATATTTTGAAAGAAAGAAGCGTTTATAGAGCACTTTGTGTATTGCTGTACACCCAGATGAACTGTGTTCATGTTCATGTTAATTCACAGTACATAAACTAATGTTAAAATATACTATTTTACCATTAAACAATATATGAATACTTTTTTAGCTTAATATTAATTAACATTAATAAATACTATTTAATTATTGTTCATGTTAACTAATATAGTTAATGTTAACAAATGAAACTGGTTGGCAATTTTATATATTGTGTGTATGTGTCTGTGTGTTGATTTTAAAGTTTAACCCTTTCAATTCAGTAAACTTTAAATCCAAACTGGCTGAGGGTTACTGTGAATGCATGTGCCAACTGGGCACCGTTTTCCAAATTGATTCTTTCTTAGTTATGTAGCGCTTAAAAGTGATGTCTTATAACAGGAGTCACCTGCAAAGCAATATCCACACACAAATTGTACAGATAGGTAACGATGACATTTAAGCAGAAGTGGTGGACGTAAAGCAAGCAATAATAACATTTTGTTATCATCATGAATTACATGTTCTTATCATCATCATCAGAATATAGGGAAAATGTTCCCTATATTGTGAACGGCTTTGGGATATCTTGAACGGTGTTGATGTGGTGATTTATGAAAGTAACAATAAAAAAGATGAAGAGTTATTTTCATATATCTTTAAATTGCATTATTCTAACTCATCAAAACTTTTTACATATAAAGAACAAGAAATTCTTAGGAAATACGTGTAGTTTCAAAATGTTATCATGCTCAGAGGCCCCAAAAACATTAAAAGTGTCATATAAATTTGTCAGATTAAAGCTCTAATACCAGGGATGAACACTAGAGGTCCTCATAAGATAAGGAATCGTTTGACCTCTAATGCTATTTAGCTCATTGTCAGTGTATAAGAATGACAATAATCCATAGAATCAGTTGATATGTACTGTACTGTCAGTGTACTTTTACATAATTATTTTGTATAGGTGCTTAAAGAGCATTAAAATCTTTTTTTTTTATCTTTTAAGGAAAAATTATATGATTTAAATACATATATACACTTTCACTGATAGAACAAAATATCTTATAAGTATGACACTATACTGCTCAGTTCACTTAATTAGAATGAGAAACAAATACAAAAAGGCCAAAAAAATCAACTAAGTTAATATGTATTTATTTTTAATATATTTGTTTATAATTATTTCACAGATGCTTATAGATTATTAAAATACTATTTAAAAATGCTTGTAGACCATAAAACATGGTAACTATTTAAAATAGGGTCTCTTTTGTTAAAAATGGTTAATGAACTAACAAACACGAACGAACAATGAACAATATATTTGTACTCGATTTTCTTCAAACTTCATCAGAATAATGTAAAAACACGGCCGATGAGAGTCTGTAAAGGCGTCCCTGATGCATCAAATGCTGTTGCCATGGCAAAAAAAAAAAAAATACATTCAAATATTTGTTTCCTGTGTTTTTGAGGCAGATAGCGTGCTTAGAATTTCATTTTCCATTTTCAATTTTCAATGATTTATTATATATTTAAAGTGCAGCATCCTAACTCTTTGAAACTTTTTTCAAACAAATAACTATTCATTCTGATCAAACACAGTTCATTTCATAATTATACAAAACTCCACAAATGAAAGAAAATGAAAAAAAAAACTAGGGTTAGTCCAAAGGGTTACTGTGAATGCATGTGCCAACTGGGCACCGTTTTCCTGATGCTATCGGGATGGCGACTGCACAGACGGCGAGGGCCCGGTCATCGCTGCTTGCAGCTTTAATTAGGGCCCGAGCCCAAAAGGGCGAAGGCCCTATTGTTCTTCTAAGGATTCTTATTAGGGCCCGAGCCCAAAAGGGCGAAGGCCCTATTGTTTTTCTAAGGATTATTATTATTATTATTTTTTTTTTTTCAATGTTTTGGGGGATTTCGGGGGCCTTAACATACACGAAAACTCTTGAAACTTTGCACACACATTGGAACCTGCGGCCATCAGGGCCGGACAGACTTTGACATGGGGGGGTCACCTGGGGGGGGCATGGCACAGCGTTAAAAATTGCGACTTTTGAAGGGTTCTGGAGCGCACAACGGTTGACCTACAGTCACCAAAATTCATACACATATAGACCTCATCGGGCCGAACAAATTTCACACTCATAGTCCGTGCTTCGCCAAACAGGAAGTCGGCTATTCAGGGATGTCTAAAAAGTGCATGCAATGGAATTTGAAATACTCCTACTAGGCCTTTCCACCGATGGCCACCAAACTCGGTCAGCATGATCTCAAGACATTGGGGACGCAAAATTGCCAGGGGATTTTTGATATCTCAAACGGTTTGACCGTGACGGGGCGACAAATTTATGGTGAGAAATGAGAAACAGGAAGTGCCTAATAACTTTGACATACTTTGTCTGATTTTGACCAAACTTCAGCAGTTTGTTCATCGTCTGATGCCGATCACAGAGATGGGACTATTATGAGTCAAAGTTATAGCGCCACCAACTGGCAGCAGAAAGCGTGACGTTTTTGAAACGCTTTAATCTCAGCCTCTTAATTTTACTCAATTTGCTTCAAACTTCATCCCAATAATGTCAAAACACGACCGATAAGAATCTGTGAAGGGCGTTATCCATAACTTTTATCATGTTGCCATGGCAACGTGTCAAACTTTAACTTTAGTTTTTTGTGTTTTTGAGCCACTTAAAATGCTTAGAATTTCATGAAACTCAACACACACATCTGTATTAATGACAGTTAAACACTGATAAAAGCCCATAAATGGGCGTGGAGCAGGTGCTCCATAGCGCCACCTTTTGACAAAAGTTGGGGGGTTACTTTGTCCTACAGTCACCAAACTCGGTACATATATTGGACTCATCAAGCCGGACAACTTTCTAATTTACACCCATTAGCTACGACCAACAGGAAGTCAGCTATTTTTATTTGAATATGGATTTTTGGAAAAATCAAGCTGTGGAATTTGAAACACTCCTCCTAGACCTTTCCACCGATGGCCACCAAACTCGGTCAGCATGATCTCAAGATATTGGGAATGCAAAATTGCCAGGGGATTTTTGGTATCTCGAACGGTTTGGCCGTGGAAGGGCGACAAATTATGGCGAGAAATGAGAAACAGGAAATGTCTAATAATTTTGACACACTTTATCTGATTTTGACCAAACTTAAGCAGTTTGTTCGTCGTATGATACCGATCACAGAGATGTGACTATTATGAGTCAAAGTTATAGCGCCACCAACTGGCAGCAGGAAGTGTGTTGCTTGCAAAACGCTTTTAAATCAACCTCTTAATTTTACTCAATTTGCTTCAAACTTCATCAGAATAATATCTAAACACGGCCGATGAGAATCTGTGAAGGGGTCCTTGATACATCAAATGCTGTTGCCATGGCAACATGTCAAACTTTAAAATTTGTTTCCTGTGTTTTTAAATATAGCTGTGAATAAATTCATATCACTCATAGCAGAATCAGACAGTTCACACCAAACTTTGTCAACATGATGCCAAGATACTGAAGATGTTAAATTGTGAACGGCTTTGGGACATCTTGAACGGTGTTGATGTGGTGATTTATGAAAGTAACAATAAAAAAGATGAAGAGTTATTTTCATATATCTTTAAATTGCATTATTCTAACTCATCAAAACTTTTTACATATAAAGAACAAGAAATTCTTAGGAAATACGTGTAGTTTCAAAATGTTATCATGCTCAGAGGCCCCAAAAACATTAAAAGTGTCACATAAATTTGTCAGATTAAAGCTCTAATACCAGGGATGAACACTAGAGGTCCTCATAAGATAAGGAATCGTTTGACCTCTAATGCTATTTAGCTCATTCTCAGTGTATAAGAATGAAAATAATCCATAGAATCAGTTGATATAGACTGTACTGTCAGTGTACTTTTACATGTATATTTTGTATAGGTGCTTAAAGAGCATTAAAATCTTTTTTTAATCTTTTAAGGAAAAATTATATGATTTATATACATATATACAATCTCACTGATAGAATAAAAAATCTTATAAGTATGACACTATACTGCTCAGTTCACTTAATTAGAATGAGAAACAAATACATCAACTAAGTTAATATGTATTTATTTTTAATATATTTGTTTATTATTATTTCACAGATGCTTATAGATCATTAAAATAGTATTTAAAAATGGATGTAGATCATAAAACATGGTAACTATTTAAAATAGGGTCTCTTTTGTTAACATTGGTTAATGAACTAACACACGAACGAACAACGAACAATATATTTGTACTCGATTTTCTTCAAACTTCATCAGAATGATGTAAAAACACGGCCGATGAGAGTCTGTAAAGGCGTCCCTGATGCATCAAATGCTGTTGCCATGGCAAATAAATAAAAATACAAAATACATTCTAATATTTGTTTCCTGTGTTTTTGAGGCAGATAGCGTGCCTAGAATTTCATTTTCCATTTTCAATTTTCAATGATTTATTATATATTTAAAGTGCAGCATCCTAACTCTTTGAAACTTTTTTCATACAAATAACTATTCATTATGATTAAACACAGTTTATTTCATAATTATGCAAAACTCCACGAATGAAAGAAAATTAAAAAACAAATCTGATCTCACTCTGCTCTGCACTCTATGTGTGTGTTTGTGTGGTAAGTGGCTGAGTGTAAGGAGGTGGGATGGGTGGTAAGAGAAAGAGTCAGACAGGAGGAGAGGCAGTTAGGGTTAGTCCAAAGGGTTATTGTGAATGCATGTGCCAACTGGGCACCGTTTTCCTGATGCTATCGTGATGGCGACTGCCAGACGGCGAGGGCCCAGTCAACGCTGCTTGCAGCTTTAATTTGTTTTTTTTGTTGTTTTTTTTCAACCGTTGAGGCACTTTTGGGGGCCTTAACATACTCAAAAACTCTTGAAAATTTGCACACACGTTGGAATCTGCCGTCGTCCGGACGCCACAGAGGCTGGGACCCGGGCGTGGTTCAGGGCCTCTACAGCGCCCCCTGGAACACAGTTTGAAAACTTGATGTACTGCACACACATACTTGCACGTATTGATATGAAACTCGCTACACATATTGAACTCATCGAGCTGAACAACTTTTGTACTCTATGTCATAGGCTCCACGCAACAGGAAGTGAGATATTTAGGGCTGTTTAAAAAGCGCATGCTCTGGAATTTAACGTACTCCTCCCAGGATTTCCATAGGATTGTCACCAAACTCGGTCAGCCTGATCTCAAGACATTGGGGACGCTAAATTGCGAGGGGATTTTTGATATCTCGAACGGTTTGGCCGTGGCAAGGCAACAAAGTTATGGCGAGAAATGAGAAACAGGAAGTGTCTAATAACTGTTGCACACATTGCCTGATTCTGATGAAACTTCACCAGATTGTTCGTTGTATAATGCCGATTCCATAAATGTGACTATTATGAGTCAAAGTTATAGCGCCACCAACTGGCAGCAGGAAGCGTGTCATTTTCAAAATGCTTTGAAATCAGCCTCTTAATTTTACTTGATTTTCTTTAAACTTCATCAAAATCATGTCAAAACACGGCCGATAAGAATATGTAAAGGGGTCGATGATAAATCAAATGCTGTTGCCATGGCAACGTGTCAAACTTTAAAATTAGATTCCTGTCTTTTTGAGGCAGATAACATAAAGAAACTCAACACACACATCAATATTAATGATAGTTAGACACTGGCGAAAGGTCATAAATGGGCGTGGAGCAGGCACTCTATAGCGCCATCTTTTGACAAAAGTTGGGGGGTTAGTTTTTCCTACAGTCACCAAACTCTGTACATATATTGATCTCATCAATCTGGACAACTTTCTAAATTAAACTCATTAGCTAAGACCAACAGGAAGCCGGCTATTTTGATTTGAATGTGGATTTTTGGAAAAATCAGGCTGTAAACAAATTCACACTCCTTCTAAGAACAACAAGCTTTTCACACCAAACTTTTTTAACATGAAGAGAAGATTCTAAAGATGTTAAATTGCGAGCGGATTTGGGATATCTTGAACGGTGTTGACGTGGTGATTTTTTAAAGATGTAGTAAAAAACAAAACCCAAATTTTTTATATCTTTAAAGTGCAGCATCCAGACTCTTTAAAACTTTTTTCACACAGAGATCTAATCATTATGAGCAAGTGCTGGTAATATCATAATTATTCAAGCTTCTATGAATTAAAGAAAATTAAAAAAATAAATCAGTAACCTGCTGTCACTGGGCTGACAGTCTGTGTTCAGTCACTACAGAATGACAGTCAGAGTGACTAAAGGGGGGAGGGGTGAAAGGGAGAGAGGGAGAGAGAGTGCTGTCTTGCAATAGACCATCTTTGAGAAAGAAATGCACATATATGTAGTGTAATCGACATAAATATGTCTGATCTTTGAGAGTCTGATATTTTGAGAAAATATAAAGGGTCACTAAGTCTTTCATTGTTTGTATTTTGCAGTTGTTTTTTTATTTATTTTTTACTGAACTATACCATAAACTTGTCCTATTCAGTCACATAGCAAAAGATTAAGAAAAATACAACTTTTTAGCATGAGCGGTTTATCTTCATTGATAGACATTTATTTTCATAGTGTTATTTATTGAATATAAAATTTAAATTAACAATTTCAAGACAAACTTGGACAACAAAACAAACTTTGCTGTTATCTGTTTAAAACATCTGAAAATTATACCATTTTAAGATGAGTTATATATATATCGCCCCATAACAATACTCAACTTGATTTTTAAAGATATTTTGAAAGAATGAAGCGTTTATAGAGCACTTTATTGTGTATTGCTGTACACCCACATGAACTGTGTTCATGTTCATTCACAGTACATAAACTAATGTTAAAAGATACTAATTTACCTTTAAACAATATATGAATACTTTTTTAGGTTAATATTAATTAACATTAATAAATGCTATTTAATTATTGTTCATGTTAACTAATATAGTTAATATTAACAAATGAAACTGGATGGCAAAATTTTATATATTGTGTGTATGTGTCTGTGTGTTGATTTTAAAGTGTAATCCTTTCAATTCAGTAAACTTTAAATCCAAACTGGCTGAGGTTTACTGTGAATGAGTGATGTCTTATAACAGGAGTCACCTGCAAAGCAATATCCACACACAAATTGAACAGATAGGTAACGATGACATTTAAGCAGAAGTGGTGGACGTAAAGCAAACAATAATAACATTTTGTTATCAACATGAATTACATGTTCTTATCATCATCATCAGAATATAGGGAAAATGTTCACAGTTGGTTCACAGTTGGCATTATCTGAAGTCCTTGCAGGGGGTTAGGTTTACAGCAAACTCCTCCTAGATATTTAATTAAATCAACATTATATTTGGTCAGTCTGATCTAGAGGCCTTAGAGATGTTAAATTGCGAAGATCTTGAGTTTTCGGTAAAGGGCGTGTCCGTGGCGGCCTGACAAAGTTTGTTGTTTCGCCATGGACATAGAAGTTGTTATAACTCAGCCATAAAATGTCCGATCTGCCTCAAACTTCACAGGTTTGGTAAGAGTCCTGGCCTGAAGACACCTAAAGGCCAATATTCAGATATTATCATAGCACCACCTGTTGGCAGCAGGATATATCATATCTTTCACTAACTCAAACATACCATGGTCAATCTGCATCAAACTTCATATGTTTGATAATAGTGCTGGCCTGAACACATCTACATGCCAATAATCAGTTATAGGCATAGCGCCACCAGCTGGCTGCGGAAAGTTTGGCACATTTAACTTCCCGAGGCCGGCTGTATCGCCGGCAATACCAGCTCTTTTTTTTTTTAGATCAGCGCAAAAGACACTAAAAATGCTCTGTCGGTTTTAGTCATACAAATTAGAGATATACATCATTGGAAACTGTAAAGTGTGTACTTCTATTTGTGCACACTCACAAGAACAGCAGAAAGTTGTGCTTTTTTATTTAGAATAAAGAAAACAAACAGGGTGATTTCTGTTTTCTCTGTCTCCGCGAACTGCTTTTAGAAATGCGTCACTTAAATCATTCAAACTCGGTGAATACTCAGCACACAAACAGAAAAGTGGTATCTACTGAAAGCTTGAGATTTATGCTTTTAAACGAAGTAAGTTTTATTAAAAACAAATAATCTGTGATAAATTAATCTATATGAAACCAAGGAGATGTCTAGTCTATCCAGTTCCAACTAATTATCTCTAATGTGACTGCGCCCACTAGCGAAATTCCTTTAGATATGCAAATTAGCCATGTGCTACAAGCGCAGCAAGGACCGGAGTATCTGTACGTGAGGAAACTCCCACATTACCGCAACAAAGCAACATGACTTCAAGTTCATCTTGGTTACAGTTTGTTTCTGAATGAAGATATGCTGTGAGGAATAAGACTTATATTTACCACGATCATAAGAAGGACGCAATGCGACGCAAACCCAGCAGGAGGAGACATTTACATGAGTAAGTCTTACTTTAATTTTCCTACTAGCTTTCGCTGTTATTTACTTTGACAAAACATGTACACTGTCACGTATCTGGTCTATCCTGTCATCATGAACTCTTGCACCACACTTCATGGACTTCATTCCCCACAAGCCACTGCACTAATCACTGCATTCACCTGCTCTCACTTTACTGATTACTGCTCACAGCTGCACCTCATCACACTGTCTGCATTTAAGCCACTCACACACACAGCCACCTTGCGAAGTCTTATTGTTCCCTATGGTCGTAATTCTGAGCGTTTCTTCCCGTGTTTGTTTTCCCGTGTGTTTTGATTCCTGGACTCCCTCCCGTGTTTGATTCTCGCTGCCAGCCCCGACCTTCTGCCTGTGTTTTGACTACTCTCTGGATTATCCTCGTTGTTATTGTTCCGTATGGTCTGTATTTCCGAGCGTTTCTTTCCGTGTTTGTTTTCCCTGTGTTTGATTCCTGGACTACTCCCCGTGTTTTGATTCTCGCTGCCAGCCCCAACCTTTCTGCCTGTTTTTTGACCACGATTTCTGCTTGACCCTTTGTGTTTGTTTGTATCAATAAAATGCTGCAAATGGATCCGAACGTCTCTGACCCTCCTTGTGACATACACATTTTACTAGTTAGACTTATTCCAAACTAAAATTCCTGACTTTATCAAATGAAACATTATGAAGTACGTTTGATTGCATTGCATCTCTCACGATGCCAGGATATTTATAATGTTCTAGAAAAACGATGTGATTATGACTGTGAGATGCATTTATGACGATATCTTTATGACTGTAGAATCATACTTATTAATTTATTTATTTTATTGTATAACAGTAGGGTGTAAAAGTAATATGAGTGCTTACACTGAATGTGTGTTTACATCACGTTTATTAGTAATATAGTGCTAAACGATAATTATTAGTTTCTCAGATATTACATGTCCTTTTTTACATTAGTACAAATGCTAGAGTCTATGACTGTATACTGACAGATGATCCTGATATGATTTTTGATTTGTTTTGTTTTTGTAGTGATCTCAAACCTGCTCAAAAGATGAATCCTGCCCTCTTTCCCTTGAGTCCCTTCAAACTGTTTTCCTCTGAGAGCACTAGAAACTTGAGATGTTCAACTACACTGATATTCTAGTGTAAAACAAGTTTTTTACTTTTTTTTGTGTGCACGCAAAATAGCAGGTAAGATTTACTTGTTTCATTTGTTGAACAGAATTCAGAAGAAGTTTTCAGAAATGCCACAAAGTCTGTGCACATCTGTGTGGTTAGATGAGGGAGCTCAATAATGTGTCTTTGACCTTCATTATGTATGTTTTGGTTATACAGTGTAGTAAATAAAATACAAATAATCTAAAACTCCATTCTCTGAATCTTCTCACATTGTTTCCTTACATGCTATAGTCAAGTCAGTCATTGATGGGGCCATTAGGGAGGGCTCTTTTGTCTCTCAGGTGTGAATTGCTAAATATTCATGGGTCATTGCCACACCTATGAATAATCCCTTTCGATCACAAAACATGTTTTAGAAAATTTACATCAATATATTGTTTTTTCTGAACGAGTGAACGATATGATTTTCACATCATTTGGTTGAAAAAATTCTAGCCTACGACATCCAATTATCTAAAGTCTTGTAAAGAAATGTCCTGTATGTGCTTCATGGCCTTATTTCAGTGACTTCAAAACTTTAGATTTTCAATAACCACGCATAAACGTAGTTTTCTCAAAAACACAAACATGCACATTAATGTTGCTTGCATATTATTGTAGCCCAATATGTGCTGATTACAATGTAATCTGACTTTAACCATTCATATGTTTTTAAGATACTGAAAAAAGCACAAATGTCAGGGCATGTCAAAACTTCTTCAGGGCCCCAAAACACCTCAGACCCCAGAGGGTTAAATGACTTATGACATATTTCTCCTATATTTACTGTATTAAAAGCATACTGCCCACCGTTTGCTGTTTTCCTAAAGCCACCGGTCGGCGGTGAGCCCGGGTGCGAGGGCCCGTTCATCGCTGCTTGCAGCTTTAATTTTTTTTAAAGTTGTTGTTTAAGGCTGACTGATACGAAACAGGCTTGCTGCTTAAGGCTCATCTAGTATTGGGAATGCTGTATCATTAAACTTAGCTGACTATTAATTCCTACACACTGTTTAAGTCAGTGATATGCTGTTGCATAACGCTATCTAGTGCATCAGTAACGTGCTTGATACTTAAAGCACCATATGTAGATTTTGCTACTAAAGGTTATTTATTCTAACGTTTATCTGGGCAATGACAATATGCTTGTTGCCTAAACTTCAGGTATTGACAATATGCTGTACTGCATTGAAGGGGCATGCTGCTTTTCTCAGCTGCTTATTAAATAAGAACACCCCTTTACTGCTTCTCTTCTTCTGTAAGGGCATGCTGCCACAGTCTATGCTATTTCAGAAGGTCTTGCTTTAAAGCCATCAGGGTATTGTGTTTTTGCTTTCTAGTTAAGGGTTATCTAGTGTTCAGTATCATGTTTGTTGCTAGACCTGCTTGTTGGTTGTTACTGCTGTAACGGTTGTAAGTGCTGGTGCCCAGTTAAACTTTTAACAGCAAGAAGCTGATGTTTAAGCTGTTGTTTAAGGCCATTTGATTGCTATTGAAATAGGCTTGCTGCTCATGGCTCATCTGGTATTGGGAATGCTATTTCTTTAAGTTTCTCTGATTACTGCAACTTGCTATAATTAAAGTGCCCCTATTATGTCATTTTTAAATGTAGCTAATATTGTTTTATGAGTCTCTTAATACAGGTTTACATGTATGCAAGTTCAAAAAAACACTTTAGTTTTCTCCAAAAATAGATTTAATTTTACCCCGTTTCTAAATGATTCGTAAACGACTCGTGTGAAGCAGTTCGAAGAATCAGTCTCTCTAAACCCCTCCTTTCCGTGAGCCCTCACTGCTGTGATTGGTCAGATGGCGCAGTCCTTTATGATTGGTATACCGCTACAGCGTGTGTCGCAAAACGAAACGCCCATTGGCATAACTGAATGACAGCTGTGGAGAACTGTCAATACATAGAAAATATGGCCTCGATTTTACCCTATCAATTCGAGCCGGAGTCTGACGATGAAACGGTTGAAGTGGCACATCGACAAGAAACTGTTTCGCAAGCACGACTGGAGCAGGACGTTTCTCAGTGGTAATTGTCATATGTTAACAAGAGTGTGATAACGTTAATTGTAAGATGTTAGCATCATCATTGTAATATTTTTTTAGGTGCACATGTGGGAACTGTGTCAGAATGCCAAGCGAATATGAAAACATATGCTGCCGCGAAGTACGACAGGTAGTATAATACGTTTCTGCAATAGTTTAGTTTTTAACGCCTCATATAGAGAAATGTGACCCTGGACCACAAAACTAGTAAGTGTACATTTTTCGAAATTGAGATTTATACATCACCTGAAAGCTGAAAAAATAAGCTTTCCATTGATGAATAAGACGATATTGGGTCAAAATACAAATCTGAAATATGATGGTGCAAAAAAATTCTAAATATTCAGAAATTCGCCTAAAGTTGTCCAAATGAAGTTCTTAGCAATGCATATTACTAATAATAAATTAAGTTCTGATATATTTACAGTACGAAATTTAAATATCAACTTGGAACACAATCTTTACAGTATCCTTTTTATTTTTGACATAAAAGAAACATTGATAATGTGTACAATACAATTTATTTTTGGCTATTGCTACAATATACCTGTGCTACGTTTTTGCTTTTGTGGTCCAGGGTCACAAGTAAGTGTCCAAATTGAATTGTTGTGAACATGCACATTCTGAAGATGGTTCACCAGTGAAGTCCACTTTGCCACCTTTTCTGGTCCTGATGTGGATGAAGAAGCACACCAGTAAACATGGTTCCTAATGCTACGCTGTCACCTCTTTAGCAATGCACAGTCCTTGTTTTTCGACAGTTTTTGTAACTTCTTAGACAGACCTGATTAACACAAAGTAAGGGATTAGTGGCAAAAAGCATTCAAAACCCACACTATATTATTTAGCTGACTAAATAACTACAGGTCCTTCTCAAAAAATTAGCATATTGTGATAAAGTTCATCATTTTCTGTAATGTACTGATAAACATTAGTTATGTTCAGTTATGCACTCAATACTTGGTCGGGAATCCTTTTGCAGAAATGACTGCTTCAATGCGGCGTGGCATGGAGGCAATCAGCCTGTGGCACTGCTGAGGTGTTATGGAGGCCCAGGATGCTTCGATAGCGGCCTTAAGCTCATCCAGAGTGTTGGGTCTTGCGTCTCTCAACTTTCTCTTCACAATATCCCACAGATTCTCTATGGGGTTCAGGTCAGGAGAGTTGGCAGGCCAATTGAGCACAGTAATACCATGGTCAGTAAACCATTTACCAGTGGATTTGGCACTGTGAGCAGGTGCCAGGTCATGCTGAAAAATGAAATCTTCATCTCCATAAAGCTTTTCAGCAGATGGAAGCATGAAGTGCTCCAAAATCTCCTGATAGCTAGCTGCATTGACCCTGCCCTTGATAAAACACAGTGGACCAACACCAGCAGCTGACATGGCACCCCAGACCATCACTGACTGTGGGTACTTGACACTGGACTTCAGGCATTTTGGCATTTCCCTCTCCCAGTCTTCCTCCAGACTCTGGCACCTTGATTTCCGAATGACATGCAAAATTTGCTTTCATCCGAAAAAAAGTACTTTGGACCACTGAGCAACAGTCCAGTGCTGCTTCTCTGTAGCCCAGGTCAGGCGCTTCTGCCGCTGTTTCTGGTTCAAAAGTGGCTTGACCTGGGGAATGCGGCACCTGTAGCCCATTTCCTGCATACGCCTGTACACGGTGGCTGTGGATGTTTCTACTCCAGACTCAGTCCACTGCTTCCGCAGGTCCCCCAAGGTCTGGAATCGGTCCTTCTCCACAATCTTCCTCAGGGTCCGGTCACCTCTTCTCGTTGTGCAGCGTTTTCTGCCACACTTTTTCCTTCCCACAGACTTCCCACTGAGGTGCCTTGATACAGCACTCTGGGAACAGCCTATTCGTTCAGAAATTTCTTTCTGTGTCTTACCCTCTTGCTTGAGGGTGTCAATGATGGCCTTCTGGACAGCAGTCAGGTCGGCAGTCTTACCCATGATTGCGGTTTTGAGTAATGAACCAGGCTGGGAGTTTTTAAAAGCCTCAGGAATCTTTTGCAGGTGTTTAGAGTTAATTAGTTGATTCAGATGATTAGGTTAATAGCTCGTTTAGAGAACCTTTTCATGATATGCTAATTTTTTGAGATAGGAATTTGGGGTTTTCATGAGCTGTATGCCAAAATCATCAATATTAAAACAATAAAAGGCTTGAACTACTTCAGTTGTGTGTAATGAATCTAAAATATATGAAAGTCTAATGTTTATCAGTACATTACAGAAAATAATGAACTTTATCACAATATGCTAATTTTTTGAGAAGGACCTGTATGTGCAAGGACGAACACTAACCTTTTTCAAAATGCCACATAGGATTGTGTTACTTTATGCTCCCTGAGATATTTCTGGATCTGTGGATGATGATCAGTGACAATGTAGTCCACCACTAAACTGTTACTTTCCAATAGATCCAGACATCTCTTCAGGCCTTCTTTCTCCATGTAACAACTTCCACCAACTTCATTGCTCTAGGTATGCAGGAAAACAATTTTTAGCAACACATAAGCAAAAAAATATGTTAGAGGTCAATCATGTTTTTATATAAAACAGATAATACACCTGAACAAGCTGGAGGTCCAAAATCGTGTTGCTCTCCATGTGCATTACTGTGTAGCTCCCGTATTTGGCTGAATGCCCTACATATCATGACACAGATGAGGCCATAATTATGTTTCAAAATGTGATTTCACATGGTCCATAAATATGTAAATATTTTATTTTAAAATTTATTTCTGACAGACTAATGGCTTACCTGGTGAGTCTGCACGCATGTCTTCAGCTATTGCAATGTTTCCCATTTGTTGGAACCTCTGGAACAGATTTTGTTGTTGTCTTTTCCAAGTGTGTATAATGGCTGAAAGTGTCATATTGGAAAATTTGCAACTCCATGGCCTTGCAAATCTATACATACAGAAAAGTATTAAAATGATAATATAGAGAACACCGCCAGAAATGGTGCAGACTTACAGTTTAATTCATGTGTACCTTTTGTACTTGAATGAATGATCCTCCTGTAAAGTGGTTTCCAACAGGTGTACTACCAACTATCGGCTGGCTCTGCCATTTCCTGAGGTAACTACATTTTGGGCAAAGCTGGCTCATTGCCACAAATGTACCCACTCGGTGTGTCTGCACATCAGACTTTGACTTGCATATGGGACAGGTTGCAAAAAGCTCACGCAGACAGGTTTCGAAAACCATATACTTTCTGTCACGATACATAGACCTTTCCACAAACCTAAAACAAGAAAAATAAATACTTTAGCAAAACATTACATTTGACCTTTCCATCTTTTGTTTGTAAACCCTTTTAGTACCATACACAGTGTATTACTTACGACATTTCTGACTGCTCCGAAACTGTATAGTCGCCTGGGTTAAAAGTTGAATCGTGAGATTCTTTGTCTATGTTAAACCCTTCCTCCTCCTCTTCTTCCTCCTCCTCCAACTCCAGGTGAGGTCTTTTGAGTGGTCTATAACTATGACTCTTTACAGGTGTTGATGAGAATGGAGCACCGAAAGTTGAAGTGGTAACCATTCCAGTAGTCACACAAGAAACCGTTGCATGTGAGCCTGAAAATAAAAACTACTAATTAACATACATAATAATTTTCATGTACTGGAACATTAAAAAACAAAAAGTATGACTGGAAAAAAAATACTATAAAACACATTTCTTGCACCTTTGCTCCTCATGTGTAAGTCTTTTAACGTACCGCCAGAAAGTTGAGTGCCAACAGATATTTTAGCCGGTTCAGTTGTTTGTGTTGCCACTGCCTTAAATTGCAGAAAGTCAGTCTGACAAGCCACCTCACTACATGTGCCTGTAGTTGGGACAAGTTGTGAAACAATGTTCTGCTGTGATGTACTCTAAAAGAAAAATTAGAAAATTATAATTATAAACCAAAAGATAAGTAGATAGAAAACATTTGATAAACCATTGTATTAAGTTTATTTTATTTTTTTACATCTACTTAGATAAACATTTAGAGGGGTCCACAGAACTTGTACCAAAACTACACTTTCTGACATTACTAGGGATGCTTTCAGAGAGAATAGGTCAACTAGTCAGCACGGACTACTGTGGAAAGTGCTTGCAATTTGCTTTTGTAAGCGAACCGGGCACACCTCTACGTTGTGAACTTCAACATTGCATAATGCATAACACTGCGTTAAGCCATCGTTTATCATTACTTAAACTAATAAGGCAGACAGACAGTCAAGCTGCATCAATCACAATTTTTAGACTACATTGCACTCACAGCTGAACAACAGAACTACAGAAACGCAAGTTAGCTGGTTACCAAGACATGTGCGGGGTTGTTACACAACATAACGTACACAAAGACGTATTTTGAACGATCGCTAGAAAATACAATCATCAATTATTAATCATACTTACAGGTAGAAGTTCAGAGGAGCAAGCCGGTCCAAATAAACTGGGCACTGATCCATTTTTTAAAACCAAGCGTTTGGTGAATCCCGCGTTGTTCTCCCCAAGATTGGAAAAGCAGTCATCAGTAAAATGACGCGAACACAACACAAGATTGGAATTGTACTGCTGAGGTGTTGTTGAAAAAATGAATGTTAACCACTCATTCTTTGTAGATTCATCTTTCGAAAGGGCATATAAAACAAATTTACTCTCACAGCGCAGGATACAGCGTCTTCTTGACATGATGTAATCCACGTGAAAATTGTACTGTTTGTGGGCGGGCAAGTTGTTCGCGACATAGAACGTGGGCGGCCATTATGCAAATGTCTTACTTCGTAACGTGTGGCCGTAACAGAAAAAGATTCGAATTGCTGACGACTCGTTTAGGCGAATGTGAGCCGACTCTTTTTTTTTGATAGACAAAAACTTCATTTATCGTGCACTGTCGGCGTCACAACTTTGCAGATAGTTTATGTTCACATACAGCTACATGACACACTACATGAAATATCATATTTAAAAAGGCATAATAGGGGCACTTTAAGGAATTTTGTCTATGCTGAGACCTAAAATGTATGCTAATTGCAAGTTATTTGACGATATAGGAAATTTAACTCTATCACCCACAAAGATGCTTTCCCTCTTCCTAGAATTGAAGAGACTCTGATCACCTTGAAGAGGGTTTTTCAGCACCTTGGACCTGGCAAGTGGCTATTGGCAGGTGGGTGTTCATCCTGAAGATCAACTGCTTTTTCCAGCCACCTTCCAGAGGTTAATACAGCATTTTCTGAGTGGCTATATAACAGATTTTTCATTGGTGTATTTGGGCAACATTATTGTAAATTCAGTTGATTTTCTACCCACCTTAGTCATCTTGAACAGGTATTCCAGCGACTGTCCCAATATGGGTTAAAATTAAGACCTGATAGGTGCCGGCTCTTTCAACATCAGTTGTTTCTTGGACATGTGGTAGGCAAGGCTGGCGTCCTGACCCAGAAAAGACAGCAGCAGTCCGAGGGTAGTCCATTCCTACAACAATTCGGTAGGTAAGGGCCTTTTTAGGCTTTGCAGGCTATTATAGACGTTTTATTTCTGGGTTTTCAAAAATAGCCCAACCTCTGAATACTCTTTTGGTGGGAATTCCTGTAGACCAGAAGTCTGGGGCAGTTGAATTGAGTGGACTGCTTCATGCCAGGCTGCTTTTGAACCTTTAAATTCTCATCTTACTGAAGCCCCAGTTCTGGCATATGCAGATTTTTCTTTACCATTTGTTCTGTATACAGATGCCAGCCATCAAGGTTTGGGTGCTGTCTTGTCACAAGTGTAAGATGGAGGAGAGCATGTGATTGCATATGCCAGCCGCAGCCTCCACTCTGCTGAGCAAAATTATGCAAATTAAACTATAAACTATAGTTAGAGTAACTGAGAGATTCTGATTTGACTGGATCTAAGTTTACAGTGGTTACAGATAATAACCCCGACAGCTAAGCTTGGGGCCATAAACCAATGCTGGGTTGCCAAACTTGCTAGTTATGACTTTGTGTTGAAATATCAGGCTGGGCGGGAAAATGTCAATGCTGAAAGTTTAACCCGTTTACCTGTGTTCCCAACAGAGTATAAGCAGTCTGCAGAAATCCAACACATAGATGCCAGTGGAGACATTACTCTTCCTGGTGCCTTGGTAATTGATGAGTGGCGAGAGGCAGAGCAAGGGGATGAAGATCTTCAGCTCCTCCCAAGATGGAGGAGACAGTGTGAGGGTTCCATTCTGGGTGCGTTGCCTGCAGTTTGCAGAAGGAAAGGAATAGTTATAAAGCCCTTTGAATCCTATATCAGTGTCCTGTTCGTTGGAATTAGTAGCTTTGTAGCCGACCTAATGATACCAATAAAACATATTAGTTATGGTAGATATGTTTACACGTTATGCATGGGCAGTTCCAACGAAAGATCAAACTGCTCAGGCTACAGTGAGGGCACTTTGGACTAATGTGGTACATTTGGTTGCCCCTTGTGCTTCCATTCAGATAGAGGGACAAATTTTGAGTCTGAGTTAGTCCAGGAGTTCTGTCAGTTATACAGAACAACCAAGAGTTGAACTACTCCTTATCATTCTACAGGTAATGGTAGGGTAGAAAGGGTTAATCAGACATTGTTGAATATGCTCAGTAAATTTGAGAAAGAGAAACAGGGCAGGTGGTGTTATCCTATTTTTTTTTTTTTTCCTGAGCTGATGCAGGCTTACAACAACACTGTACATAGCGTTACAGGTTTTGCTCCATCATATTTGATGTTTGGCCTGATAGTATGGCTGACAGTATGGATCCCTGTAGATTTGGAATTGGGTGTAGTGGTTGACCAACAGAAGTGGGGTTTGAGAGGGTGGGTCCAAGATCACTACAAAAAGTTAAAATGGGCCTATGCTGTAGCTAAGAGTAAGATGGATCAGGCTGCAGAAAAAATGAAACAGACTTATGATCATAGGGCTAAGGATATACCCCTTCTTATCGGTCAGCGGGTTTAGGTCAGGAATTTGAAATAGGCAAGGTCGTGGAAAATTATGTGGTTTTTGTGATCCAGTGCCCCATGTGGTAGTTGGAACATCGGTGGAAACGGGGTTGGTGTATCGGGTAAGACCTGAAAAATGAAGGAAGAAGGTTTTACCTCGTAATGTCCTTAAATGGTGCACTGCCCCTCAAGCGGAAGTTATTGTAGGTCCTATCCCCTCTAGTACTACACCTGCAGTTGCAGCCCGAGATTCTGTACCTTATAGTGTTCTGGGTTGCCCCGGTTCCTGAACCTGTCGATGAAGGGAATGACATTGTTAGATGATCTACGGTAAGGAGAAAATTATTTGGGTTGTACAATGTTTTTCTTTTGTGTTTATGCATGCGTTCACTTTAAATTGTTGTGTTTTTTATATTAGAGATGAAAATATTCTCCTATACAAGAGCAGGTGTGACTGGGACACAGGGGGGGGCAGCACTGTGTGATCGAAACTGAAACCAGCTTAACGAGAGGGCGAGTAAGAGAAGAGACTTTATGCACCTGCATGTTCTGTAGTGAGTGCGTCACATGTGGTGAGACGGCTTATAACTGTGTGAGTGGATAACACCCTGTGAGTCAGTACAGACAGATAAGTGAGCGGTTAGTGGAGCACTATTAAGCGAGCAGCACATGCGACGAGTGGACGAATGCTTGCGAGAGTCTACCGTTGGTGCTGTGACGACGAGAGTGAATACCAATGTAATTCTTCTGCACGCAACTACATCAGACTGGATAGCAGGGTTGCTATCCAGTCACACTGTGAATAGCTTCTCATTAATTTTAATCTAGCAGTGGGCCTACTAGTGTTCGTCAATCACCCTAAATGAAGAGAACGAGACTACAATCGGATTGGACGATTCCTATCTTTTAAAATATGAGTTTTATGGAATAGATTGATAATCTGCCTGGAAATTAATTGTTGTGAGATTAGTACGCTGGATGCTGTCAGCGTTTTTTTTTTTCATACTCTATGTGGCGTAGTCGGGTATAACGTTTTATTAGTTTAATTTGATGTCATCTTCCGCTGACACAAGCCTACAACCATCTCTGTGAATTCCCTTTTTTTTGCTTCTCCAACTCTCAGAATGTCTTCTGTCTGAAAAGAGCCTTACACCACACCAACCATGGAGCTGTGCCATCAAACTAATTCTGGGTGAGCCAGTGCCCCGTGAACAGATCACCCTTTTGTTGTGCTTACTGCTCACTGCAACTTAGATTACTTCCCCAATGTTAAATGACTCTAAACCCAGCATACAAAATTATCTCTATTCTTCACCAGGTTTAAGTTCATGATTTCCTATTGTCCAGGAACTAGAAACATTAAAGATCATGCCTAGTCCAATCTCTTTGCTTTAAAAAAAAACTACTGATGATCCTGAGCCCATTCTGCATCCCAAAGTTATCATCAGTGCAGATTCCTGACCAGAAGCAGACTTAGATGTCTGCCAGCACTCATCAAATGAATGTTTAGTGAGAATGTCTGATCATAAGAACATAGAATGCAACCATAATGCCAAGAGGTTAAATTTCAGACATGTTCGCTGTGCACTCTTCTTCAGGCGCTTTTGATTTTGTGCTCTCATATCAGGTTTTGCCAGTTGCAGTGAATGTAAAACCTGTCTGCTGATACCATTTTGCCCACTGGGCATGTGGTGGGGCCTTTGTCTAGGGCATCAAACGCACTGTAGACAGACCGCTGGCTCCAAGTCGAGGTACCTGGGGTGTGCTCTGAGGGTGTGCTATTTTTTTCTTAGATCAATTAATCTGGTCTACTGTTCTTAACTGGGCCATTTGTTCAGTCTAATCACAAATCCAGGGGATAGGAGAATGCTGGCAGTTTTGGTGACCAGCCATGGCACGGGACATCTGCGAGTTTGTGGTGCACTACTTATTTTTTCTCAGAATAAGTCTAGCAATCTCCTCCTGTAAGTATGCTCCAACTCCTTACCATCCTTTCACGTCCCTGGTTCCATATTGCCCTGTATTTTTGTCACTGGGCTTCCCCCAGCCAGTGGCAATACAGGGTTTCTCACAGTAGCTTGTTATGACGTGTCACTGTCTCCTTGCTTTTTTGTTTGATTTGGTTTGTCTTTCCACATGTGAGGCAGTGCTCAGTTGTTTGCTGTCTGCAATCAGTGTTGTTGTTGTTATTGTTGTTGCTGCACACCTCTTTTTTGTTACCTAATTTTGTTTGCTATTCATTCCTTTTGTTTCTCTTGTTCAGTGCCAGATTATTTTTGTCTGTGCTATCATGGGATATCATAGTAGTCAGGTCTTGCCTGATCTAGTCCTGTTCAGTGTTTGTCAAGTCCTTCTCAGTTCTTTTTTCAAGTTATATTTATGGGCTTTTTATTATTCAGATAGGACAGTCGAGAGATGACTGGAATGCATTGGGTAGAGAGAGGGGAGCACGATGGTGAACATTTCTCTGACCTTGGGCAGATTTTTCGTCTCTGGACCTGTCGCCTGCATCCTGGATCTGATCTCTGGCTCACCTTTATTTATACAGTGCTTTCTCAGACTGATACTTGTTTCCAAACCTTGCCTGACATTCTACTAGGTTTTGGTCTTTGCTGCCCATTGACCTGCTGACTTTTTAGGATATTTTTGTTGTTGTTGGTCAATAAATTCTGAAACTGCCTTTGCTCTTGGGCCCACGTAGTTAGTAGTTCTTCTGACATATGTAACAAACAATGCACATGAATACTTAAGAGATACTGCCTTTAGATCTTTGTTTCAGTTGTTTCTGTGATGTACTGAAATATAATTACAAGCACTTCATATGTTTCAAAGGCTTTTATCGACAATTACATGACATTTATGCAAAGAGTCAGTATTTGCAGTGTTGGCCCTTCTTTTTCAAGACCTCTGCAATTCGACTGGGCATGTTCTCAATCAACTTCTGGGCCAAATCCTGACTGATAGCAACCCATTCTTTCATAATCACTTCTTGGAGTTTGTCAGAATTAGTTTTTTTTTTTTTTTTTTGCCCACCCGCCTCTTGAGGATTGACCACAAGTTCTCAATGGGATTAAGATCTGGGGAGTTTCCAGGCCATGGACCCAAAATTTCAACGTTTTGGTCCCCGAGCCAATTAGTTATCACTTTTGCCTCATGGCACGGTGCTCCATCGTGCTGGAAAATGCATTGTTCTTCACCAAACTGTTGTTGGATTGTTGGAAGAAGTTGCTGTTGGAGGGTGTTTTGGTACCATTCTTTATTCATGGCTGTGTTTTTGGGCAAAATTGTGAGTAGTGGTGGGCCGTTATCGGCGTTAACGTGCTGCGTTAACGTGAGACTTTTATCGGGCGATAAAAAAAATATCGCCGTTAATCTATTCTCAAAATTGGGTTGGGAGCTGGGTCTAAACTACGCAAGCTATGATGACTTTCACCTTGATAGTTTAACGCGGATGTATACCAAAGACTATAGAATATGGTCGCGCGTTTATGTCTCCTCCGCCAAAACACAGACGGGATCGCGTCGTCCTCCATTCATAAAAACCGAATCTACTATAGCGCGAAATGCCACGTAAATTCGTCGTTTTTTGTATTCATAAATCAAATATGGTCTGTCACTTAATTCAAATCGCGATATGGACTAGTGTCTGTGAAAACTGAAATGCAAAAAGACCGTTTTAATATGAATCCGGTATGTTCCGTTTGCCTAGCTGTATGTATGAAATTCATACTATGAATGGTGGAGACGCGCTTTTACTACACGCATACTGAAACACACGTGACGCTCCCGGTAATTTTTGGCATTTGCATCTCACATGAACAGATAAACTCAATCTCCAAAACTGCTGTGAGTGTCACTTATACCGTTTCATTTGAGAAAACTCGCATCATGTCATACTGTATACACAGAAACTTCACGGCAACCTGTCAAAATAAAAGTACGGTGTAACATGTTTAGTCATTATTTGGGTAGCACACATATTCTGAATGCCTTCAGCAGAATTCAAATTAGCCATTTTAATCTAGATTAATCTAGATTAATTCCAAGATTTAATCTAGATTAATCTAGATTAAAAAAATTAATCTATGCCCAACCCTAATTGTGAGTGAGCCCACTCCCTTGGATGAGAAGCAACCCCACACATGAATGGTCTCAGGATGCTTTACTGTTGGCATGACACAGGACTGATGGTAGCGCTCACCTTTTCTTCTCTGGACAAACCTTTTTCCAGATGCCCCAAACAATCGGAAAGAGGCTTCATCGGAGAATATGACTTTGCCCCAGTCCTCAGCAGTCCATTCGCCATACTTTTTGCAGAAGATCAATCTGTCCCTGATGTTTTTTTGGAGAGAAGTGGCTTCTTTGCTGCCCTTCTTGACACCAGGCCATCTTCCAAAAGTCTTCGCCTCACTGTGCGTGCAGATGCGCTCACACCTGCCTGCTGCCATTCCTGAGCAAGCTCTGCACTGGTGGTACTCCGATCCCGCAGCTGAATCCTCTTTAAGAGATGATCCTGGCGCTTGCTGGACTTTCTTGGACGCCCTGAAGCCTTCTTAACAATGCAGTGGAAAGTTTTTTTTCGGGATTAAGTTAATTTTCATGGCAAAAAAGGACTATGCAATTCATCTGATCACTCTTCATAACATTCTAGAGTACATGCAAATTGCTATTATAAAAACTTAAGCAGCAACTTTTCCAATTTCCAATATTTATGTAATTCTCAAAACTTTTGGCCACGACTGTATTGTCTTGATGATGCTTACTGTATCAACACCATGACATCGTATCAAAGTTCCCTTCATAAGGAACTTGTTATTCAGCTATGCAGCAAATGTGTTTATTGGATAGCCAACAGTTAAATTTAAATGACAACACTCAGTTTCCAAAATACATATATAATCACTTTACTTGACATCTGCATCTTATGAATTATTTGAGTCATGTATGATTAAAAGTATGACCCACTTTAGAGGGGATTGAAATGACAAATTTAATTTAAACAAAACAAAGCAAATTAAATATATTGTAAGATTTAGAAATCCCCTTTATATGTGTGTAATGTTTAAAACCTTCCATGATTTATTTTTTTACTAACACAAAACAAAATAAGAAGTAATATCTTTCAGTTCCCTGTTTTTAGGGACAAATCATTCAAGTGATTGCTGACCGGACTATTTCTTAGAGACTTGATGACACAATACATTTCACTTGTATTGAGGAACTATATATATTTTAAAATCTAGGATGAAAATGTGTGTCACGGACAGAAACAGAGAAGACTTGAAGCATGCGCATAAACGTTGTGCGCAGTATACAGCTAAACATGTCTCCGTGTGTACAGGGCCTTAGTTTGCTTTCTAGTTTGTTAAGTAGTTTTGTTCTCTTTGGTTCCATGCCTGTTTGTTTCCATGGTTAAAGATTGATTTGAGTCTTTGGTTAAGGTGTGTTTTGTTTGCTTTTTCCTTTGTTCTGTTTTGTATTTAAGTATTAAGTTTTCAGTTCCCCTTTGTCCCGCATTTGTTTCCCTTTGACCAAACAAAGAAGGACTCAACACAAAAGAGGGCTGAGGATCATCTCATCTCAACCCCGTCCATCAGGGTGGTTGTTCTCTGAAGCAATATGTGGAGAAATTTCTTTTTACATCTGGTGAGTTGGAGCAATGCTATTCTCAATGCTTATTTTCAGGTGGGACTGGATGATGAGATACGTTTCTGGGTCACTGTTATTTACCCTTAGTCAATTCCATTAATTTCATCTTCTGGCTCAATTGGTAATGGTTGAAAAAAATCCCATCTCCTAAACATTTGACCACTCCAACTCACCCTAAGCCAGGCCTGAGACCGCTTCAGAGACAAAACCAGAAATTGTAAAAACCTCAGCCTAGTGGAAAAGGCTGAGGAAAAAGAAAAAATCTTCTCCGGCTCCAACACCAGCTGTTTCAAACAAGAGCAAAATGATTTGAAAGTGATGTTTAATAATTACATATTATTATTAAATATTATTAATATTACATATATTATTATTGATGGATGCATATAGGAGTATGTTAAATCGTGTTAATTTGCTCTTATAAGTGAAAAACATATAATAATTAAAAAACTTTAAACATTAATTTTCCTTTGGACTAAAAAAAATAAATAAAAATAAAGCAAGACATGACATTTCATTTTGCCTTTTATACAGGCCACCAAAATTACATCTGCACTTAACTGCTATTTTATGGAGATCAGTATAGATTTGCATTAAGAGCAAGTAAGAGCCATTCAGTGGATTTACAAAAACTATAATGGTTGTTAGAAAACAAATAACCTCTTAGCTTTATTTTAGCTGCTACAGTACACTATTAAGCCACAAATTGGCTTCCTCGTAAAATCTCAAATATATGCTGTACTAAAGTTTAAGAATTTGTTCTTTGCCATTACATTGGACTTTTTCAGTCAAAGCACCTGAGACACTTCCATTACACTTTCATGCTACATTTAATGCTTTAACTTCTTGATAGCATTATTAGACTGTACAGATGAGCTGAAGTATCATTTGACCTTAAAAAACCCACAGTTATCATTAGTTGAAGTCTTAAATTGTCTGGATAAAGATACCTTGGGCCATGTGGCAGTCAAAAGTTTGAAATAAGTTTTAATGGTTTTAAAATAAGTCTCTAATATGCTTTGCAAGACTGCATTTATTTGATCAAAATACAATATTGTGATTTTATTTTTTTTACAGTCTAAGAAATAACTGATTTATGCTCATTATAATATCCTAATTTGCTGCTCAATAAACTTTTTTTTATCAATGTTGAAATCAAACATACATAAAAATACATATTAGGGAACGGGTCATTCACAAGGGGAACATCATTTCAATTTATGCATTTGAAAGACGCTTTTATTCATGCCTTCAAGATTTATTTTTTATTAGTTCATGCATTCCCTGGAAAACAAACTTATGACCTTGGTGTTACTAGTGCGACATGCTACTGTTTGAGCTAAGGTAACTTGAGTCATTATTTGATCAATGCATCATTGTCTATGTTCCCACTTAGTTTTGCTTCCATAAACATTTACCTTAATGAATAATAAAACATGTAATTTTATAAATCCATATGGTTGTGGTCTCTTAATAAAGACCTTTTGTACTAGACACTAAAATATTGTTGACAGATTATCTGTAAATAAATTAGTTTTATTCTGTTAACTTTGCAAAGATTACTACCCCTTGACTCAACAGTGCACCTAAGATATGAATTAATTGAATAGTTTAAAAGTATGCAACCTAGCGGCTTTGACTTACCAGTGTCTATATTAGATGAGATCAATTGGATGACAACTTTAAAGTTTGTGACAGTGTAAATTTACTATTGTTTTTTTTTCTTTGCATTTGTTTTAGTACTTTTACATTTAACCAAGTGGTGACTTTAAATGACATTGATAGGGAGTTTGCAAGTTTCTGTGTGGTTTTTTTTAAGGGGGCAGCTGCAAGGAAAAATCATTCCCCAGACATGTCAGACCCAATTTTCTCCCAGTAACATGCTGGAGCACTCGGAGTGATCTGTTAGTGTATAGTTTTTGCAGTGTGTTCCATACTTTTGACACTAGTCAGAGCCCCATTAGTGGCTTTTAAGACAACTGAGCCTAATTGAATTGCCAGTGGAGCCAGTAAGTGAGAGCTCAAACTTATTGGCTTAGCAAACCAGTTCACAAAAAGAAAAATGAAAGTGATGAAAGCAAGCAAATGATGAAAGACAATGCGATTGCTTTTTACATGGCTATTTATTTGAAAGTATATTATGCGTTCATCTGTGTCAAGCGTTGGTTGTTGCGTGAATGGTTAGTAAGTACTACTTTATGTTTAGTTTGTATACTTGCAGTCCTACTGTAGCTCTTTAGTGTTTCCCTTTTTTGAATGACGAGTACAAAGTAATGCTTTCTGCCAGTGAGGACAGTTATTGACTGTTGTTTGTATTCTGCATTTTGTTCAAGATAATTTTTTTGCCCCAGATGCAGGCAACACACAACATTGGGCCTTTAGCAGTATTTATAATCTCTGCAATTGTTTTCCTTGCATCCACTTTCCACTATCACATTTATTAGCTTATCACTTGCCTTTCTTTTTGCATTAATATTGCTTTTCTCTCTTTGTAGAGGGCAATTAGACCTTATGCAGGCCATGTCAACATATAGCCCATAGGAGGCTTATCAAACAATGAGTAGAATTGGATAATGGATAATCAATATTAAAGTTATTTGTTGGAATAAAAATCTGTTTTCTAGGTGGGGTGGTCAACTTTTATTATGGGTTCTTAATAAGGAATGCACAAACTTATCATATAAAACTTAACAATGGTGAAAATCTAAGACAGTTCATGAAATTTCATCCCATACACAGTCAACTGTTAGTTGTTTTGTTGGAAAATGGAAGCATTAAGGAACATCAGAAACGGCTCGGGTTTCGTATGAAACCTTAGTTCCTCGAGGGAACGAGATGCTGCATCAGAACGCTTTGGGAACGCCTTCTGTGTTTCCTATGCTCTGAACACGTGTGTAATCCATCCAATAGAGAAGCACGTGTGACATCACGGGTGGGGTGACGTCAGGAACCAGGAAGCTATAAAGCACGTGCGGTGAATGCGATCGGCAGCTTCTGCCACCAGGGATGCCAGAATTGTGGTAGGCGACGCAGCGTCTCGTTCCCTCAAGGAACTAGGGTTTCATACGAAACCCGAGGCGTTCCCCAGCGGGAACGTCGAGCTGCATCGGAATGCTTTGGGAACGATATACCCACGCCACCAGAATTCCAAAGCCCTGCTATGTGTACAGCAGGTAGAGAAGGGCAAAGCCGCCGATGGAAAAGGGGATGCCGACAGGCAGGATAGAAAGGGGCCAAGAGCCCACTGGTAAAGGGGGCAAAGTCGCCCACCGGTAAGGTCTGCTGGTTAGGCAGGATAGAAAGGGGCAGAGTCACCCACTGGAAATGGTTGCTGGTTAGGCAGAAAACATAGGGGCGCAACGGCCCCCAGGGGTAAAAAGGGGGCAAAGACGCCCGAGATCAAATTGTCCTACTACTAGTAGGCGCGTCAGAGGAAAGGGCATGAGCACCCGTGTTAGCGGGGAGGTCTAACTCGTAGAACCTCACAAAGGTAAGTGGCGTGGACCATCCCACAGCGTTACAGATGTCCTGCAGGGAAACCCCTGCTAGGAAAGCTTTAGATGCCGCAACTTTGTGAGCCTTGGCTTCCATAGGAGAGGGAAGACCAGAGGACTCATAAGAAATAGAAATGGCATCCGTAATCCACCGATTTAGGGTTTGCTCGTACTGGACACATACAGTTAAGTTTCTCTTGTCCCGGTTCTGTGAAAGGGGGAGGACAAAAGGCCTGGAGCACTACGGGCCGTGGTACTGACGAGGGCACCTTGGGTACATAACCCAATATTGGGTGCAAGAACGCTTTGACCATTCCAGGGGAAAAGTCTAGATAGAAAGGGGCCACTGAAAGGGCCTGCAAGTCACCGACTCTCTTAAGAGAGGAAATAGCCAAGAGAAAGGCAGTTTTAAAGGACAAAAGCCTGTCCGAAATACAGAGGTGGGTAGTAACGAATTACATTTACTTCGTTAGATTTACTTGAGTAAATTTTTGGGGTAAGTAGTACTTTTAGAGTATATTTAAAGATAAGGTACTTTTACTCTTACTCAAGTACATTTATAGTGAAAAAACTTTACTTTTACTTTTGATGGCGTTCCTCCGTTACTGACAATATATATATATATATATATATATATATATATATATATATATATATATATATATTACAGGGCTTGCAAAATCGCTAGCCTGACTTCCCCGGGCTATTGTGTTTTCCAGTCTGGCTACCAAAATGTTTGACCGGACTGCCCGATGAGCTATCATAAAGTAGAGGGCTCCTGCAGGTCCTTAAAAACTCCTCAACTTAGTTGTATCAAATTTAAAGCCATAATAAGTTTTAAATATATTAAATAGTATAAGTAAAGTCTTAATTATAATTTAAGAGGTCTTACAGTTGAGGACGATAAGACGAGAATCGCGATAGGGCTGGATTAAACTTCAAAAGGCAATGATGTCATTGAAGACATACACGCGCTGCACATTTCAAAGACAAAATGTGGCACGGATGTCTTTATATGAATGTATCTGAAGGGAGCCGACTGTCCTCGGAAATGTGTGGTTGGCATTTTCATTACATGCCTGATAAAACTGCTTTAATGCTATGCTGCTTTGTGTACAGCTGTTACTATGGAAAAATATTTCTGCGCTCCTAAAGCGCCCCCTCATGACAGAGAATCAATTTCCAATACATTTTTTTTTATTTTTTTGAAACTGTATCTGAATTTATAAATCATGCCATTTTATGGCTTAATATTCTATTTTACATTGTCAAATCCCATTAGTGTTTATTTTACTTGTGCAGATCTTAAAAAGGGTCATGAATTGCTTTAAATTAATATTTAAAAATTCTGCAGATACACTAAATGAAATAAATATAATGAAATAAAATTCCTTCCTTGATATTTGTTTATATTTGTGTATTAAAAACATTTTTGATTAGACTCCTATCTGATTTTCTATATTAAAAAAAAGAGTACCTGCCTGAAGGGCTACCAGAGATTTAGAAATTTTGCGAGCCCTGTATATATATATATATATATATATATATATATATATATATATATATATACTTTACTTCAGCCTATGTTTCCAAGGAGAGGTGTGTGGAAGCTTTCTAAATAGCTTGAAATTCAGGGTTTTCACTTCATATCAATCAGATCAAAAGTAACTAGTAACTAGCTACTTGAGTACTTTTTCCATCGGATACTTTTTTACTCTTACTCAAGTAACTATTAAGATTGTTACTTTTACTCTTACTTGAGTAAATATTTTCATAAGTATTTGTACTTTTACTTGAGTACAGATTTTGGGTACTCTACCCACCTCTGCCGAAATATCCTCGATGGGCTCGAAAGGAGGATTACAGAGAGCCTCTAGTACCACAGCCAAGTCCCACATGAGGACGTGTGAGCGCACCGGCCCAGTCAGCAAACAATTTTGGCCCAGATTTGGCATGCATCTGGCACAGCTGGCATTTATCCGGCACTGGCATACAGCATGTGGGCCAAACATGGCCCGAGTTTGGCAGAGATGGTACCGGTTTTAAGGCGGCACACAAGACCTGGGCCAGATGTCAAATGTAGTATTTGGCCCAGATGTCAAATATAGATATGTGGCCCACATAAGATTGGCCATATTTCACCCACATTTCAAATATTTTTTATATAAAATCCCAATGTTTTAATACACAAAGAAGTTTCCATCTTCATGTTTGCATTCTGGGTCTAATGCCTTGAAGTTAATCCAGGCAACAATGAAGATTTAATTATTTAAATTATGAAAATCAACTGTAATTGTTTGATTTCAGTTCATAAGTTTTTTTTTATGCCATGAATGTACACCAGTAGACTTTACTTTTCATAATTTATTAACATTTCTATAATGTGATTAAATCCTGCATTCAAAATTATAGCTAACCCTGGTGGATTAAAATTAAATTATGAAACTATTTATTTTCAACACCACACAACATTATTTAATCACAGTCAAAGTAACTATGAAATGTGCAACAGCAACAATACTTATGGCTTTATGGTTTTTATACATTTAAAATTAAATGTATTGTTTTTACGTTTGTTTGTTTACTGGAAAAACTTTTACCCAGCGCGCACCATTCAGGATTTCAAAAACCCGGAAATGCGAAATTAGCCTATCAGAGCCCATCAGAGCAAAGTTTTCCAAAAGGCGTTAATTGTCATTTGCAGGGCTTAATGGGATTGTAGTTTTATTTACCCACTTGGCTGTAACACACAGTCTCGTATTTTTGTCTTTTTGACAATTTTTTATTTTTATTTTATTTCAGATCGAATGTTTTAAATGTTGTGATTCACGTTGTAGCTGGTTGTTATGATTTATGACTTATAACGCTTTAATTAACAAATCTTCAATAAGGAAAAGTTAATACAAATACTCCCGGAACCATATGTCTTTTCAAAAAAGTAGGCGGACGCTGCAGTCTTGCACAGACTTCTGAAACCAAAGCGGTAAGTGAGAACATACGCATATGTATCGTTGCAAGTTTACTATATTCTTCTTACATTTTGCTTCGGATTTATTAATTAATTGACGTTACACGCGAGTGCCCTTGTTTTAGCAGCACGTGAACGCAGTTTTAATCTACGTGTTGTAAATACAATAAACTATGTCACTAACTTTACTCCTGAAAAAGTCAGTATTTTTCTTATGTCACTTAAATTTAATCGTCTTTGACAGATGATTAGGGTTATAATTAATTGTAATGGTATTTGTTGTTGGAGCCAATGTAACGTTATATATTAAATTACAGATAAAATTATGCATTTTTGTTGTACCAATGTTTTGGAATTTCATTAGTGCTGTATGTCATGTTGAAATTGAGTAAATGCTTGGAAAGGGGTATACATGTTTCTTTATTCTACTTCACCTTGAATGTAATTTATTTGAATTAAACTAAACTATTTATGAATGGGCATCAATAATCATTGTCAATACACTCCAAATGTTACAAGAGATTAATTGTTGTGCAAAAATTGGTATCACCTTTATAGTGACCAAAATGATTACAATAACCAGTTGTTATTGATGTTCAAAAGTGCCTGGAATGACACCCAAATCATTTCAAGTTTTATGTTAAAAATATGCAAACAAAAAGTAATTTGATTTGTTGTATGTTTAAACATAATCAATAATGTGCACATTTTAAATTACAACATGACTAACATTTTATCCAGCATATATGAAATGTTCAAAAAAGAATAGTTGTAGATATTTTGTCTGCTTCATAGCCCTATAGGGCCAGAATTAATAGTAATATTTAAAATCACTGTTTAAATTTCTTCTTTTTGTTATGCTACTTTTCCAGATGACTACAAGAAAGCTAGACGTAAACTACCTCTAGCTGTTGATCACACAGACATTGATCAGACCGATGGAAGGAACTCACCAATTTCAAAGAAAAAGAAAGTAGGGGTTTGGTTAGATTGTTTGTTTATATTAATGTTTCGCACCACATTTACAAATAAAAGTATATCTTGGAATTGGTAAATGTGTTAGACCTAAGAACATTCTTTTCCCCGGAGAAGATGATGATGATGCTGATAATAATGAGACAGAAGAACGCCTACATTAACCAAAATTTAAGAGAAGGGTAAGAAGCTTCTGATTTTTAAAATAATAATGTATTTTATCACAGCAGATAAATGACCAAGAAATTTTGTACTTTTAAGCAGAATGTATTCCATACCTGATGCTCCAAATATTCCTAGACAGCACAAAAAATTAGACCCTGGAAAGCCAAATTAGACCCTAAGCTCTTCCACAGTGCTCCTGACATCCCTAATGATGAGATGGAAGGCATTTAAGGAACAAAGTCAAAAAACAAGTAAGAAGTGTCAGCTTTTTTTAATTACAGTGCATTTTATTACAGCTGTTAAAGGACTAAGATATTTTGTATGTTGCAGGAGGTATGCCTGGCATCATGTTCTCTCTGAGAGCTGTAAATCAAGCACTGAGGCCCTTTTAAGGCATGCCAACGTCGAGGTCAGAAGACCACCCCACAAACGTAGGGATATCCGGGGCACTCTGAACCTTCAAGGCTCCATGAGCCACACTACACCTGGGACATCCAGCAAACATCCAGTTACCAAAGTTGTGAGTATATTGTCTAGCCCTTTTCAGAATGCACTGATAGTGTGTCATAGGATTAGCCTCGGGATCATCTGATTTTGATTAATTCACATTGCCAGTGATTTTTGCAATCTGTGCATGCTCACACACACACACACACACACACACACACACACACACACACACACACACACACACACACACACACACATAAAAATTCTGTAAAGACATGTGACATCAGGATGTGACAAGTAATGTACAAATAAGTGTTGCGTCTTTTCCACTTTTATGTATATTCCACTTTTTTTTCCACAATTCTTTGTGGAAAAACTACACTATCACTGCTGTTTTTAATTTGATTATATAGTGCTTCATGGGACTGCAGTTATTTCTAAAGCCTTTAAGTACACAGTCTTGTACCTTTTGTCTTTTTGTCTAGTTTTCAAAAATGTTTTTTGTTGTGGAGATTGTCATCACAATTTTTTATATCTCTCTTTATTTAAATGCTTAAAGCATGAACGCACTCTATAAGAGATTTAGAAAATGAAGGAGAGAGAGAGAACGTTTTATGTATATAGTACCTCAACACAAGCTCAAGGTTGCATAACAAAAACATACACTGAATTTAAAAGAAGCAAAAATAAACAAAATCCCAAGTAGAATTAATCTATACATATTTCACACAGTCATTTTAAGCTTAAACTATATACTACAAGAGGAAGTGGTAGTGTGTTCCTGAGATGTGTAAAATTATCTTTTACCATAGTAGACAGTCAGAATTTGGGCTATTTCAGACAATCTAAACGATGAAGGGCTAGGGAAACGAAACGAAACGATAATTAAAACTGGAAGATGGGTAGATGGTAAAAGACAATACAGAATGTTTGTCTAAAGGTCATTGGTTCAGTTTTTGTGGTAATATTGTATTTTATCCAATAGCCTGTTACCTGATGCAAAAGCTAATTATACACCATGTGTGCTTGTGTTTTTCAGAGGCTGTGAGGTGCAACTGTCTGACATCTGAGGCCAAAGAAAAATTAATTCATGCCATCATTAAAAGATGGCTATATCTCGCCCCAGACAGAGATGGTGGCCGAAAAGAGAGGATGAAGAATAGAGTGTGTGAGGAGAGTACAACTAGTTAACAGACTTTAGGAATGGATGTTCCAAGGCTCTGTTCAGAGTGCAACTTGTTCATTAACAGAATCATGAATGTTTCAGAGTCATTTGAAGAGTGCTACTTCCTGACCATAAACCTGGACGCTCAAGTGTTATGTGAAGTGAAACTCGATGAGTAGAAACATGGATGTTCAAGTGTATGTCAAGTAAATTTTGTTCCTAATCAGAAACATGGACAGTCAAGCTTTAGACAAAGCATGAAACTTCATGATCAGAAACATGGATGATCAAGTGTTACATTTAAAATAAAACTTCATGAACTAAAACATGGCACAGAACTTCTACTTACTTCATTTTTATTGCAGAACTGACAGGGGAGTGGTATTTCAGAGTTGTTTGAACAACTTTAAAATGTCAGGTGTCAATGCTTTGATGTTAACATGATTAAACATTTGTTAAGAATACTGTCTTTGTTGTGATTATTTATCTAGGAGGTTATGGCAGACATGTGGAACCCATCTGGTCCAGCATATAGGACCAGAATAGGGCCAGCTATGGTTACACGGGTGGCAGAGATGTTGATCTCTCATGGCCTTTTTATGGCCCATATTTTGGCTGCCAGGTTTAGTTCACCTGTAGATCAGGCTTAGGTGTGGCTCAGTTTTGGGCATTCTGGTTAAACACTGGTGTTGATATGGTTTACTTAAGGTTGTGTTTTGGTTCAAATGTTACATTTTGATCTGGCCCAATTCAGGGCCAGTTATAGTTAATTTACTTGGCTGAGACTTGGGCTAGTTATGGCCCATGTGTGGCCCTTGTCTGGAATCCAGACCTGGTCCAGTCATGTACCGTAATCCATTGCTGTATTTGGGCCAAGTGAAAGTGGATTGTGTGGCCCATCACTGGGCCAAACCAATTTTGCTATGTGGGGGAGGCCTCAGCCTCAGCGCACCGCGGAGAAAGCGTGACACCAAGGGAAGTCTACCGAGAGAGGTAGCACTGAAGGGGGCATGGAAAGCATCTATGGCCGCCACGCAGCCCTTCAGCGTAGAGTGTGCGTTACCGGCCATGCAAAAAGTCCAGCACTGAACCTACTGGGCAGTGAACTGGGTCAATCTGGCGCTGGTTGCACCAAAGGACAAACATGTTCCACTTCCCGGTGTACATTTTCCTCGTAGAGGGAGCTTCCTCTAGAAGAGGGACCGGAAGTTAAGAACTGTGCTCCCTCAGGGGCCACACCCATAACTTCCACAGCTCCGGGCGAGGGTGCAGGATGGCACCCCCTGCTTGTGAGAGGAGATCCCTCCTGACGGGAATTTCCCAAGGAGGGCCGTCTAGGAGAGAAATCAGGTCTGCAAACCAAACTCGACCCGGCCAGAACGGGGCCACTAGCAAGAGGCAAATTCTGTGCCGGCGCACTCTCTCCCGGGAGCAGAGCGATCGGAGGAAAGGCGTACAGACGAAGCCTCGGCCACGTCTGTACCATGGCATCCAGTCCCAGGGGAGCTGGCTGATTCAGAGAGAGCCAAAGGGGACATTGCGTCGTCTCTTGCGTCGCAAAAAGATCCACTTGGGCTTGTCCAAACTTGGTCCAAGTGAGCTCCACCACCTCGGGGTGGAGTCTCCATTCCCCGGGCCTCGGCCCCTGTCTCGACAGGACGTCTGCTCCCACATTGAGATACCCAGGAATGTGAACTGCTCTCAGCGAGAGGAGTTTTCCCTGGGACCACACAAGGATCTTGTTCAAGGGGTGCGACCGCAGACCTCCCTGGTGCTTGATGTAGGCGACCACCGCTGTGTTGTCGGTGTGGACCAACACATGGCGATCTCTCAGGTCTGGGAGAAAGTGTTTCAAAGCCAGAAACACGGTCTGCATTTCCAGGCAATTGATATGCCACGTAAGATGGCGTCCGCTCCACAGACCTCAGGCTGAGCGGCCACTCATGACCACTCCCCAACCGGTGAGGGATGCATCTGTGAGACCTAGCAGAACTTAGAACTGCTTTACAGTGAGTGATCGGCCTATTTTGACTCTCTTGACTGAGGTGAGAATCGACTCTATTCGAGCGGGAGACAGATGTGCCCGCACCGTGATCGAATCCCAAACTACTCCTAGATAAGTGGTTCTCTGAGAGGGAGAAAGAACACTTTTCTTGGAGTTTAGTCTTAACCCCAAAGCTTTTATGTGGGCGAGAACGACATCTCGATGTCGAACTCTGAGATGAGAAGGAACCACCTCGATGGCTTCCTTTCTCAAGAGAGTTTCTACTTCCTGTTCCAGAATCAGAGCCTGCTGGGAGGCCACGATAGTGGCGAGAATCCCCTGAAAAGGCCCATTACTTCCAGTGACAGGAAGTCTTAATGCTTCAGCATACCAAGACATTTTGGACAATGCTATGCAATGCAGCAATAAGATTATTTTTTTAATGAATTAGGAAGGATCATGTGACTAGACTAATGAATCTAAAAATTCATATATATATATATATATATCTCAAAAACAATTATTATTTTAAAGAGTAAAAAACATTTCAAAATGTTACTATGTTAATCAAATAAATAAACTGTCAACTCAATATACTATATACAATGTAGGATATTTATACAGAATATCATACAGGGATTAAGTTTATTCATAGACTTATCTTGTAAAAAGGGGCATAATTCAGATCTGGCCAAATCAATGGAAAAACATTACAATCACGTGTAATGAATTTAACAGTTTAATGCTTATGGATCGCCAGGTAGGCGTACAACATACCAGACAGACACATATCACGGTGTCCTGTATGGAAAGATGTTACCCCAGCTGACAGTTACCCATTTTCACTTGTACAACCGAACAGAACTCTAATGAGGCACACTGGAGTGACTTAAATGCCCCTTTTCAACTGATTGGCTAGAGGAGTCTTGTCATTTATCCAAGTTGTAGGAACAACAAATAATAACTTTACTCCTAGCTGATCATTTGGAATCAGAAATGGCTTATATGAAAGGCAAAGGCCTCTAGATTACGCTTATTTTACCAAAATAACATCTTAGCATGCCTTGATTTGTAAATATTTAATTAGGACAGAAAGGTCAGACTTTGCTTAGACAAAAGTCTTGTCACTTAACAGAAATGATGTACAGTACAGAACATAAAGTCATGGTGCAGTGGAAAAAGAATTAATATTGTGTATGACTCCCATGAGCTTGGAGGACTGCATCCATACGTCCTGGGCAATGACTCAAATAACTTATTAATAAAAGGAAAGAAAAGGAAAGGAAAGGAAAGGAAAGGAAAGGAAAGGAAAGGAAAGGAAAGGAAAGGAAAGGAAAGGAAAGGAAAGGGAGTGAAGTGAGGCCAAGTATGGTGACCCATACTAGGAATTTGTGCTCTGCATTTAACCCATCCAAGTGCACACACAGTAGTGAACACACACACACACCGTGAACACACACCCGGAGCAGTGGGCAGCCATTGCTGTGGCGCCCGGGGAGCAGTTGGGGGTACGGTGCCTTGCTCAAGGGACTCACCTCAGTCGTGGTATTGAGGGTGAAGAGAGTGCTGGTTATTCACTCCCCCCACCTACAATCCCTGCAGGACCTGAGACTCAAACCTGCCACATTTTGGGTTACAAGTCTGATTCTCTAACCATTAGGCCACGGCTGCCCGTGGCCTAAAAGTCATCTGGAATGGCAAAGAAAGCATTCTTGCGGGACTCCCAGAGTTCATCAAGGATTCATCTTCAATGCCTCCTCCTTCAGATGTGCACGCATCGTGATCGAATCCCAAACTACTCCTAGATAAGTGGTTCTCTGAGAGGGAGAAAGAATGCTTTTCTTGGAGTTTAGTCTTAACCCCAAAGCTTTTATGTGGGCGAGAACGACATCTCGATGTCGAACTGTCACATCCCTTGACTGTGCTAGGATAAGCCAGTCGTCTAGGTAAGTAAGTATGCGGATGCCCTGGAGTCGCAAAGGAGCAGTGCAGCATCAACACACTTGGTGAAAGTTCGGGGTGAGAGAGCTAGGCCGAAAGGAAGAACTCTGTATTGGTAAGCTTTGTCCCAAAAGCGAACCTCAGGAACTTCCTGTGTTGTGGAAGGATGGAGACGTGAAAGTAAGCGTCCTTGAGATCTATCATGACAAACCAGTCCTCGGACCTGATTTGAGACACGACTCGCTTAATAGTAAGCATTTTGAATTTGAGTCTCAGAACGGCGCGATTTAGCAGCCGGAGATCTAAAATCGGACGTAAGCCTCCATCCTTCTTTGGAACAATGAAGTAGCGGCTGTAGAACCCGGACTCTCTGAGATGAGAAGGAACCACCTCGATGGCTTCCTTTCTCAAGAGAGTTTCTACTTCCTGTTCCAGAATCAGAGCCTGCATCTCAAGGCGTACATGATGCCAGCCATGGGACGGAACTTGTGGTTTCAGCCAGTACTGAAGGGGCCGCATGGGAAGCAGGCCCAACTAAAGTACTGGAGACGCAGAAGCCATGAGGCCCAGAATCTTTTGAAACACTTTGAGAGGGTCAGAGGCTCTGACTTTGAATGAGGGCGCGAGCTGCTACATGGCTAGTGCACATTCTGGCATGACTAAGGCCCTCATTTGGATTGACTCAAGAACTGTTCCCAGGAATGATATCCGTTGGATGGGAGACAGCGTGCTCTTGGCAAAATTGACCCTGAGTCCCAGGCAGTCCAAGTGGCTGAGGAGGAAGGATCTGTGGGATAGTAGCTCATCCTCCGACTGGGCCAGAATGAGCCAGTTGTCAAGGTAATTCAGAATGCAGATTCCCATCTGTCTCAGAGGGGAAAGAGCTGCATCCATGCATTTCGTAAAAGTTTAAGGAGCTAGGAACAGTCCAAAATGGAAGCACCGTGTACTGATAAGCCACTCCCTCAAAGGCAAATCTCAAGAATCGTCTGTGGTGGGGGGGCTATCTGGATGTGAAAGTAAGCATCTTTCAGGTCCAGCAAACAGAACCAGTCCCCTGGGCGCACTTACGAGAGTATCTGTTTCAGTGTAATCCTCCTAAAGGGCTGTCTCATGAGGGTGCAATTCAGGTGTCTGAAATCAAATTCAAGTGGATGACCTTTATGTGTAAACACACTGCCAGATCAAAGTGCTGCACACATTCTCTCAGATCCGCTGTCTTCATTGAGAAAACAAGCTGCGAACAAAGCAGAGTGAGACGTAAACACTCGTAGTGAGAGCGCGTCTGTCTCAGCGAGTGCAGCCTCAGCGTGAGCGTGGCCCAGGTGAGAGGCGCATTGAAAAATAAAGCTGTCAGCGATATAGAATCATAGGTGACAGCGTTCTGCTCTGACATTTGCAACAGCGTCGCTAGAAAAGTTGCTCTTTTAGAACTTACCTCCTTAAAAATAAGCTCTTTTAGGCTTGCCGGGTAGCGGCAGGGGATCAGCTGGGACCGCTGCTCCTGTGACGCTGAAGGCGATTCAGCTTGATCCGCTGCAAAGGCGAGAGGCTTTGAGTCTCGTAAATCAGTGAAGAATTTCATTGCCTAAGGAGAAGAAATGTAAGGGATCCTAAGGCAAAATGCCCGCTTATATAGCCATTCTGGCAGGCTGCATTGCCATAGGTTAGTTTTTAATTCACTGCATGAACCAATGGCTGTGTAGTTACACTGCGTTATTAAAAAGGCTTCAGTCTAAGGAGAAAAATTATTTTTTTCCCATAACATCTTAGCAGATGCAGTACGAGTGAAGTATCGATAGGGAACTGCATATTATATGCATGCCAAAACATTGCGTACAATGCTTGAAGTGTGCCGGTACGCAGTACCATATATATTTTTATTTTAGTCTTTAGCATACCGGCATTTTTTTGTTGGGGTGTTGGTGGTTACGTCGCTATATTGGAAATATTTCTGTTTTAAACTACAAAGGTGAGCCAATGGATATTACACAAGCAACGTGCACACTTTCTGCAAGAGTCATTGATGACTGCAATGTTAATAATTTTACTTATAGGCATATAATTCATTGTATAAATTAATAGTAGGCTAATCTTTTTTTTATTATTATTATTACCGGTGATGCGTTATGAAATTATTGCAGGGCAAATTAATTTAATAATAAAAGTAGGCCTAAAATAATAATAAAAACAATAGGCCTAATAATAAGAAGATTGTAACAGGCCTACATTAATTGGAATATTTGATGCTTTTGACAACATCTCTTTGACACATGATATGACATTATTGCGGTTTATTTGTTGTTCCATAATTCTGCCCCTCTCAAATATAACAAAAACGTTTTTAACAAAGTGAATGTAATGATTTGTGTTTGATGATATTTGTCTTTGTTATTTACGTTATGGAGTAATGTGGATTTCTTAACCTGATACATTAAAAGGAGTGATGTTAAAATAACACAATAACCTGAAGAATGCTTTGCATTTCTAGTCTCCGGTGTTTTTAGTCAAATTAGCAGAGTGTTTTTCAACCTTTTTTGAGCCAAGGTACATTTTTTAATTGAAAAAAATCACAAGGCACACCAACAATCGAAACTGTAAAAAAATGTAACTCTGTAGCCTATATTAACAATATACAGCCATTCTTATCGAAGTGTCTTGAACAGGAATCAAATAAACACAAAGAAAAAGTATTTTATGATCTTTCATATTCAGGGCTCAAAATTAACTTTTTTACTTGGTAGCACTCAAAAAGTAAGGAGCACCAACAAAAATTTAGGAGCACTCACTGAATATTAAGGAGCACCACAACTGCCAATTGAGCAGATCAGCCAGCACTCATCCTGGCATTTCTTTTTAGTAATGCACCAAACTTAATTCTTCATGGCTGATTCTGATTGCTGATGCTTTACAAGCAAATGGGCTGACTCTAGATTCTAAAAGGCTTTTTAAAAAATATTTATTTTAAACCTTATGCAAGGGACAAGAATATATTAAAATATGAGTACATGAACAAGATGTTTATTTTCTCTATTATAGATCGAGCTATTTAAATTAGAGGCAACCACTGCATTTTTAAACAATCTATGGTAGAAAAAACAAACAAAAAATAAACTACACAATTCTTTCTTAATCCTATTAAGGGCAAACAATAAATGCAGCCATAATCAAAGTAGGCTACTCTCTCAATTTCAAAGTGCAAATAGAGACCAATTTTTTCAAGCATGATACAGAACTATTGACAAATACACAACCTATGAACCTATTAACCCACATATACTAATAACAGCCTAGATATGTTATGTAGCCTAATTTGCGTACATTGGGGAGTCGCTCTCTAAACCTGATGTATCAAAATTGCCTTTGAATGCGTGTGCGTGTTTTGCTTTCGGTTTCGTTTTGACGATCGCACGAAACTCTCGGCGGTGCTGAGCATGCATTAACGCGAAAAGTCTGATGTGAATGTATGCCTTGTACATTATATACTGAGGCGGAGGCGCCAGAATTGCATCTGAGAGAATATGCACGATATTATATTTCTTCATAAGCATATTGTGAAGAGATTTGAATGGTCCACAATCAAAAATCACAATCAAGTCACATCACACACCCTTAATTGTAATGCAGTTTGCGCAAATCCGAAACGGAGGTTGAGAGAGAGAGAGAGAGAGAGAGAGAGAGAGAGAGAGAAAACATTTGGAGCAAAAAAACGTTGCGGAGCGCAGTGTCAGTGACGGAGTGATTGACGGCTAATATCTCAAATCTGAATTTAAGATAAGAATTAAAAGATTACGTTTAATTGGTTATGTAATATTGGAGAGAGAACGGCGAGGCTGTAACTGCATCAGCTCACAGCAGTCTGTGCAATAGTTAGGCTAGCGAAAGTTTCTCGCACTCGCACAAATGCTCCCAAATATATTTAGAGGTCGGGCAGATTAAATGGTCGCAATTTCGAGCCCTGATATTCCTTCTTCTGTCAAATAAAAAGTGCAATTAACAATATAGTCATTCTTATCAAAGTGTCTTGAATAGGAATCAAACAAACACAATGAAAACAGTCTTTTTTGATCTTTCATATTTCTACCTACTCAGTGTGAAACCTGGGCCTGTTTAGGTGAAATTGAATAATTTCCCACGGCACACCTGACGATCTCTCACGGCACACTAGTGTACCGCGGCACAGTGGTTGAAAAACACTGAATTAGCATATATTCCGAGCTGATAACATAATGTTAAACCTATTAAAATGTTTTTTTTTTAAAAAGCACATGATTCCATAGTATCATCCCTTTTGCAATGTCGCAATGACCGCCATTTGTTAGTGCCTCACTGCTCAAAGTTTATAAGTGTGTAGCTGACACAAATCTGCTGACGTTAGCTACATTAAAAACAAATGGGTGCTATTTGAATGGGTTCCTATGGAGACTGTAACATACGGTGCCCGCCAGGGACACCTTCGGTTCACTTATGTTTGTCGTGGCCATGACATATAAACTCGTGGGAACGTGATATTATGTCGTGGCCACGAGATATTAATTCGTGGGAACGTCATATTAACTCGTGGGAACGTCATATTATGTTGTGGCCACGAGATCATTTTGTCGAGGTAACGACATCCTTATGTCGTGGCCACAAGATGCGATGATGAGGAAACGAGATCCATTTCTGGTGGCCACGACTTCTTATGTTGAGGAAACAACATGCATTTCTCAAGGCCACGAGTTTAATACATAAACAAACCTGCGTGACCATAGTAACCCAGGATTAGCCTATCAGAGATAGGTTTATTAATATTTTATTTTTAATTAAGAAATTATTATATTAATTGTTACAGAAATTGTTACAATATTAAATTATTATATTAACAATGGGCGAAGCTGTATATGCGAATGCTGATGCTGTCTGTGCGCGATGTAGACATTTTATGCATCCCAGTCTTATCCATTATCTCCTCTTTCCGTAATATTTAGGCTA
>NC_133379.1:3907901-4001007 GCF_049309525.1 Garra rufa
TAGATGGACAGATAGATTGATCGTTAAATATAAATTTGTCCTACATAGGACAAGCGGTACGGAGAATGAATGAATGAACGAACGAATGAATGAATAACACAGGAAATAAGACTCTTTGAATTTCTGTAAAAATCTGTAAGCTCACATGTAATAATCATGGTGCTTGTTTATAGATAAAAGCCACAAAATGCAAAACTACAATATATTAAAGATAACAGATAATATCAAGAGATTTTGGAGATTTTCAGTGCATGGAAACAATCACACTTCTACCAGCCATTTAGTCTGTTTCATGCTCTAATAACTAAAATAATAACGAAACCTCCTCAGAATTTACCCTCCATGTGTGTGCAAAGATATTAGTTTATTATTTTTTAGATTTATTAAACAAGTAGTCACACATGGTGTTTAGTTGTTTAGCTGTATTTTTTGATGTATCAAACTCTGCACACTTAGACTGCTAAAAGTATTTTTTTCCTCCTAATTCCCAGTGGGTCAGCAGGCATACTAATGAGGATGCAAACACATCCTCACACATTGGTGACTGATGATCCAAAGCATAACACCTGTTTATCCAGACATTTGATTTGATACTAAATATATGATAATGAAATTAATTTGCAATGACTGCGTTTAGTTGAGTGATTCACATTGTACACAACATGCATGCTAAATTGATTTAATAACTTGGGCTGCCATCCAGTAATTTGTTTTGATGCAATATGACTTCATTCTATGGTGTGAAGTACAGATAAAGGATTTACATCTTCATTGGAATTACTCGGGCTAAAATTTCACACTGACACTGTACATAATCTGTGTAATAAGTTTTAAATCATAAAGGCAAAGGCGATGCTGACAAATAAACTCACAGAGATTATCAGAATATATAATCATACATAGTTCACCCATTTGGTGACAGAATTAATTGGTTATTACACATTTGTAATAAGTCAAATCAACACGGTCTCACCCCTATTCATCACACACTGCCTTTTGGTCATTTTCCCCTCACGTCCATAAGCCGACGTTGAGGGTACCCCTCTTCATCGCGTGGCACCGTAGAGGGTCATCCGATAGATTTGAATGCAAATCCCTCATTCTTGGATTTTGACGAAAGGGGGTTAGGCATCCAGATGAGAGCAGTTGCGTACAAATACCACGCAGAATCTTCTACGGCAATTATGTCACCAGTGAGGCTCAGTTCGACCAGTTCACCTGATACGTGTACACCTTCAAGCAGGTAAGTGACCGCAACAATCTTTTCATTATTTTAATTATATCAGTGTTTCTGCATCACTTGCATGAGGTCATGTGTTAAAACGGAAGCTTAGTGGAACAGTTAGCGCGGCTGCTAACGTTAGGCTACGATTGACATTAGCCTAAGCTAACTTCTAACTAATGCAGTTTGAAATAGATAAATAAATAAAACTGTTTTTTAATCATATTCACGTGGCTGATGACAACAAATCAACCAGCCTAGTATCGCGTGATCATGTAAAAAGTCAGCACATTTACCATATTTTTACTATAGTAACGTTCACTGTTGCTCGACAATGTCATGTAAATGCACACTAACCACTAGCTTACTATGGTTTTACCACTGTAACCATAGTTTTACTGTGGTATTTGTAGTATAAGCACACTAACCACTAGCTTACTATGGTTTTACCGCTGTAACTGTAGTTTTACTGTGGTATTTGTAGTATGAGCACACTAACCACTAGCTTACTATGGTTTTACCACTGTAATTGTAGTTTTACTGTGGTATTTGTAGTATAAGCACAGTAACCACAAAACTTATGTTTTTACCACTGTAACTGTAGTTTTACTGTGATATTTGTAGTATAAGCACAGTAATCACAAAGCTTACTATGATTTTACCACTGTAACTGTAGTTCCCTCTCAGTCGGTCTGTTCGACGTCTCGTCGAGACCGACGAATTGGTATATCGCCTGGATAGACCAATCTACTTTGTGTGTAAACTAAACGAGCCAATGAACATTGGCATGCATGGTTGCAGCCAACTGCAGCTGATCACAGCGTGAGCATATAATGCGCAGCAGGTGCCATGCATAGACAAGCTTTCGCTTCGGAGCCGGACCAGTCTTCTGACGAGTCAATGAAGCCATTTCTAACAAAAAAAACAACGTCTCTTTTTTTCTTTTTGTGTTGGTGGCACGGAGCTTCAGCGGCGGTGGTCTTCCGTGTCGAGTGGAAGCACACACCTGGTTTGCACCACCCACCTTCTGTGTTGTTGCGGCCATCTCCCCTGTGTGCTTCAGCACTGAAAGAGCAAATTCCTGAAAGAGTAAATTTCTAAAAGAGCTCCACGGGTGAACGTCTTTATAAAGACGAGGCATTTATATCATCCCTTTTTCCCCGTGCGTTTCTGGATGCGGCCGTTTCCTGGCGCCGGGTGATGGCCACGATCGCTGCCTCACGTGTCTGGGCACTCAACACGCTGAGGCGGCGTTCGTGGATGAGTCATGCCCCCATTACGGGAGGATGACTATCACGGAGTTGCGGACCAGACTCCGCTTCCTGCAAAGGGGCGGGGTTCCAGTCCCTCTGCCCAGATCGAGCGTTCCTCCAGGCAAACGCCGGGGGGGCGTTACTTCTGGAAGCAGGGGGCTGGCCGGTCTGACGGTGACGGTGAGGAATTCCTCCTTCCACCGACGCTCCGTTGCCACCGGAGCTTTCAGGGGAGCGGGTTGGACCTTCTCTAGGGTACCGCCCATTACCTTTGGGGCTCCCCCCGACGAACAGATGTTGGTCGCGGCATCGGAGGGAGAGCCAGACCTTTCTGGGGAGGATGACGGCACACTGTCGTCCGCTGGGCGGTCAGCGGTGCCGGATACTGACCCGGAGATGATGGCTATGCTTGCCCGGGCCGCCGAGAGGGTAGGGCTTGAATGGAATCCTCCATCACGTCCCGATTCCTCCCGGCTGGATGATTGGTATCTCGGGGTGGCTCGCGCTGGTTCTCAGCGTCCCACCCCAGTGCCCTTCTTCTCAAAAGTGCATGAAGAGCTCACCCGAACGTGGACGGCACCTTTCACTGCCCGAAACCGTTCGAGTGGGACCTCCTCCCTCACCACCCTTGATGGCGGGCCAGCGCGGGGCTATACGGGCGTCCCGCCGGTGGAGCGCGCTGTCGCGATGCAGCTGTGTCCCAGCGCTGCTTCCACTTGGCGGGGCAGCCCGTCGCTCCCTTCCTGGGCCTGTAGGCACTCGTCGGCGCTGATCGGCAGTGCCTACTCGGCCTGTGGCGCCACTGGTTCCGCCTTACACGCTATGGCGTTACTACAGGTTCATCAGGCTCAGGCACTGAAGGACCTGTACGAGGGTGGTCATGACCCAGAAGTTCTCCGTGAACTTCGTATCGCCATGGACCTCGCGCTACGTGCGACGAAGGTGACCGCGCGGTCTCTGGGTCGTGCCATGTCCACTATGGTGGTCCAGGAACGCCATCTCTGGCTGTGTCTGGCTGATATGAGGGACTGCGAGAAAACCAGGTTCCTCGACGCTCCGGTGTCCCAGACCGGCCTCTTCGGCGACGCGGTGGAAAACTTCGCCCAGCAATTCTCCGCCGCCAAGAAGCAGACTGAGGCCATTAGTCACATCCTGCCCCGGCGTGCAGCTGCTGCCTCCACCCAGCCACCGGCGGCACCTCAGTCTGCTCGTCTCTGAGGGCGGCCCCCTGCCTCCGCCTCCGCTCCACAGCAGCCACCGCAGCAGCCTTCACAACGGCGCCGTGGAGCCGGTCGCAGGGCAGCTGCCCAGCTCGTCCAGGCCCCCACAAAGACCAGTGCCAAGCGTAAGAGCAAGAGGCCCTGAGACGGGCGACCCAGAGATGGAGGATGCTGCTCTTCGGGAGATGGTGACCGCACCACTCCCTCCCCCGGAGGAGGGCCTGGTGGAGAATCTTTTGTTTGTTTTTTCCCCGCCACCGATCGCACAGTCGGTGGTACCCAAATACTCGACAAAAGAGCAAATTTCTCTATCTCTGGGTCCCCAGAGGGGTCGGCGGGGAGCGCGCAGGTCACCCCTGCGCCTCACCCACCTTCCCCACTCGCCAGCGAGCGACGATGGGCGGTTCGAGAGTGCTGCGAAACGGACTACTCACGCACCATCGCCTCATACGCAGGTAAGCGTCTCACATACACAGCACACAGACGCTCTGATCCCGCTTCGGACCGGCTACGAGACGCCCGGGTGGGGTCCCTGCGCCCCCTATCGCTGCTCCCCCTGGTGCCCCTTGTACACTACCTGGGAGCCTGGACAGAGCTTCCCAGCCCATCTTGCTGGCTCCTCCGGACCATTAGACTCGGCTATGCGATTCAGTTCGCCCGGCGCCCTCCCAAGTTCAGAGGTGTCCACTTCACCTCAGTGAGGGCCGCAGATGCTCCCATCTTGCGTGCAGATATCACAACCTTGCTGGCGAAGGAAGCGGTAAAGCCGGTCCCAAAGCCGATATGAGGTCGGGCTTCTACAGCCCGTACTTCATAGTACCCAAGAAAAGTGGCGGGTTACGGCCGATCTTGGATCTGCGTGTTTTGAACCGGGCCCTTCACAGGCTACCGTTCAAGATGCTCACACAGAAACACATTTTCAAATGTGTCCGTCCCCAAGATTGGTTTGCAGCGATCGACCTGAAGGACGCGTACTTTTATGTTTCAATCCTTCCGCGCAACAGACCCTTTCTGCGATTTGCGTTCGAAGGCAGAGCATATCAGTACACAGTCCTGCCCTTCGGGCTGTCCCTCTCTCCATGTGTCTTTATGAAAGTCACGGAGGCGGCCCTTGTTCCCCTCAGAGAACAGGGCATTCGCATTCTCAACTACCTCGACGACTGGCTTATTCTGGCACAGTCTCGGGACCAGTTATGCGAACACAGGGATCTGGTGCTCACACACCTCAGCCTGTTGGGCCTTCGGGTCAACTGGGAAAAGAGCAAACTCACTCCTACACAGAGGATCTTATGAAGGTAAAACAGTAGCAAAACTCGAGAGCTTGTTGATCTGAATGTGAGAACTTGTCATTTTAATATTTGTATTTGTAAGCTGAAATTTGAACTCGCAGCTCTGATGTGAAAAGCTGAATCTGTCGATTTGCACACACAGACAATGATCAAAACACCCGTGTTTTGAATTTGAAGTTGCAAATTAATAGTTCAAACATTTTGTACAAAAGTTGGCCCTAGCAATTGTGAAACTTAGGAGCAGTAGGGAGGTGGATGCCTTTTTCTTTATGTCCACGTTTTCTCCTGTTTTTGGTTAGCAAGGGAGTAAGGTAAGACTTTTGTTGTTTATTTTTAAATTTTATTTTGGTGAGCTTAGAAAGTACTTACTCCTTAAGTTAGACACTTTATGTTTGTTGTTTTGGCCTCGTCCCCTCCTGAAGCTATTTTTGCTCCCCTCTTTGTACCATTTTATTTGAATAAACCAAATTTCTTGAGTGTTAACGAATACTGTGTGATTCTTGTAGAGCGCTGGCACAGGAGAAAAGAGTTCTTGCTGACCCATTAAAAGCTTCTTTTGGAGCTTTCACAATGAATTAATTTTTTTTTTTTTTTTAGTTACTACCTCCCTGACCCTAGACAGGGGAGGTATGTAACAATTGGGGGCTCGTCCAACTCTTGATATTATACCAATTGGAACGTCCACTTTTTTTATTGTTGTTTTTCAGTATTGCAAACTCCGCTATCTCGTTATCTCTTGAATAGATAAGTTTGTTTGGCTGCTTTGAACTTTGGTGGGTGAGGAGGTCCTATTTTATTGAAAATATGGATTTCGATTTGATAAAATTCACTTTGTCTCCTTCGTTGGAGGAATTCAACCGTTGTCGAAAGAAGGATCTGCTATTAATAGCTGACTTTTATAATATGACTGTTTCTAGAGCTGCACGTAAACGAGTGATAAAAGATGATTTGTATGACAAGTTAGTAGAGTCAGGTATCTTCCCAGAACAAACACTAGAACAGGGGGACGAAGCTGACATTGGCACAGAGGCTGACTCCAGTTCGGTGGCTAGCAGTAAAAGTACAGCTTCTGTAGACCCTCATGTAGCTCTTAAATTAAAAGAGCTTGATCTTGAGTTAAAAAAACAGGAGCATGAGACACAGCGGCTTCGGCTGAGAGCTCTTGAAATTCAAGCAGATCGTGACATTAAGTTGCGTAAGCTTGAGTTAGAAGTGCAAACTCTACGTAGTCGCCCGATTCCTATACCTCGTTCTAGACCGCCTTCTTCTAGTGATGGCATTGCGTCTAGGTCTGAATTTGATGTTGGAAAGTATATCAAATTGGTGCCACCCTTTCGCGAATCAGAGGTAGACTCTTATTTTATTGCTTTCGAGCGTGTTGCCGCAAAGTTGAATTGGCCGAAAGACATGTGGGCTTTACTGCTGCAGTGTAACCTCATTGGCAAAGCACAAGAGGTATGTACTGCTTTGCCAATTGAGGAGTCGTTGGACTATGACACTGTAAAAACAGCCGTGTTAAGAGCATACGAGTTGGTGCCGGAGGCTTATCGGCAAAAATTTAGGGCATGTTCAAAGCAAGCCAAACAAACTTATGTTGAATTCGCTCGAGAAAAGAAAATGCTTTTTGAAAAGTGGTGTCTTGCCAGTAAGATTACCACTTTTGAAGAATTGCAAGAATTGGTCTTAGTTGAAGATTTTAAAACTTGTCTACCGGAAAACGTCGTTGTTCATTTAAACGAACAAAAAGTGTCGAAGCTTTCTGAGGCAGCTGTGCTTGCTGATGAATTTGCCCTTACCCACCGAACTGTTTTTTTTTCTGGCCGTCAATCTAAAACTTCTCTGCCTACACAGCATACAGTTCAAGATGCGTCTAGAGTAAAGGTCAATAAGCTCAGTGGTGGAGGGAAGTCTGTCTCAAAGAGTGTAGAAAAAAGGAGAGTTTGCTTTTATTGTCTAGATCCTGGCCATATGATCTCTGGTTGTAAAGCTTGGAAGCAGAAGGCCACAGATACAAAACCTAAAAGTGTTGCGTCTATACAATCAGTTCCTGATTTGTTCGCTGCTGACATGCCATCCTATGATCCCTTCCTTTTGGCAGGTTATGTGTCACTGGCTGGTGATTCTGCAAATAAGTGTGTGCAGGTTCTGAGAGATACTGGGTCAGCTCAGTCCTTCATACTTGAGGATGTTTTGCCCTTCTCTGATGCGTCATATACAGGTACAAATGTCCTTGTGCGTGGTATAGAGATGGGGTGCATAAGTGTTCCGTTGCACAATGTCAACTTGAAAACTGACCTTGTTAGCGGCTTGGTCCAGTTGGGTGTGTGTAAAAGGCTGCCAGTAGACAATGTCAGCCTTATACTGGGAAATGACCTTGCTGGGGGTAATGTTTTTGTCAGTCCAATCGTCGTGAGCAGGCCAGTAACGTGTACTTCCCCTGATATCTCTAAGACATTTCCTCTAGTCTTTCCAGCATGTGCTGTTACACGGTCCCAGTCAAGAAAGTTTCAAGATGTTGTTGATCTCTCTGATTCTTTCCTGAGTGTGAAACCTAAACCGGTAGAGTGCAAGTTATCTGTTGAACATGAAATAGTCCCTGATCTTAACTCACAGCTTCAAGCTGAACATCATTCCTTAGTGGGTAGGGAACATTTGGCTGCTGCCCAGAAGTTGGATCCTACACTTGTAAAATGCATTAGTGCTGCAGTTGACAGTTGTGAACTTTTGTCAGCAAGGGTAGGATACTTTTGGGACGATGGGATTCTGATGCGCAAATGGCGCCCACAGTTTTCAGATGGAGATGATTGGCAAACAGTGTATCAGATTGTCTTGCCTTTCAGTTATCGTTCCCATGTTTTGAAATTGGCACACGAAAATGTTCTTGCCGGACACTTCGGTGTCACAAATACATTTCAGCGGATAGTCAAACATTTCTTCTGGCCGGGAGTCAAATCTGCTGTATCTAATTTCTGCCGGTCATGTGACACCTGCCAGCGTGCAGGAAAACCAAATCAAACCATTCCTAAAGCTCCTCTTCAGCCAATTCCTGTCATCGGAGAGCCGTTTGAGAGGCTGGTGATTGATTGTGTAGGGCCCCTTCCAAAGTCAAAACATGGGCACCAGTATATTTTGTCAATAATGTGTACGGCTACTCGTTATCCAGAAGCCGTCCCATTGCGTACACTGAAAGCCCAAGTAGTCCTGAAAGAGCTTGTAAAGTTTTTCACCACATTTGGCCTGCCCAGAATTATTCAAACTGACCAGGGGTCAAATTTCACCTCAAAGGTGTTTGGACAAATGTTGAAGGAGTTAGGAATAAACCACCAAATGTCAACTGCATATCATCCTGAGTCCCAAGGAATGGTGGAACGCTTTCATCAAACCCTAAAATCTTTGCTCCGCACCTACTGTCTCCAGACTGGAAAGGACTGGGTTGATGGCTTGCCCTTGCTCATGTTTGCTGTGAGAGAGTCTGTTCAGGGGTCATTAGGATTTAGTCCTGCTGAGCTTGTGTTCGCTCACACTGTTCGGGGTCCCTTGAAGTTGTTAAGAGAGCTGTTAATAGGTAAGGAGACTGCACCTATTTCTGTTTTAGACTATGTCTGCTCTTTTCGTGATCGTCTGCACAAAGCCTGTGAACTGGCAAGGGCTCATCTTTCCATGGCTCAATCTAAGATGAAGGCCCACTTTGACAAAAGAGCAGTACAACGCAGTTTTCAACCCGGTGAGTCTGTTCTTGTGTTACTTCCCATTCCTGGCTCTGCTCTACAAGCTAAGTTCTCTGGGCCTTATGTCATTGAACAGAAACTTAGTGAGACAAATTATGTTGTAGGTACCCCTGATCGTAGACGTAAAAAAAGGGTATGTCATATTAACATGTTAAAGCCCTATGTTGCACGTGAAGTAGTTAAACCCACTCTTCTCTCTGCACCACAATGTAACCCTTGTGTTCCACTGGTTTCTGACTGTGTTCCTGTTGAGGGAGATTTGATGCTGGCTGAACCTCAGACTCCTGGTGTACGTCTAAACAATTCTGCTATGTTGGGTAATATAGATTCACATCTATCCTACTTGCCTGAGAGTCAGCGTGAAGATATTGTAAAGTTGTTGCAAAAATATCCCACCCTGTTCTCTGATGTTCCAGGAAGAACAACAGTGTTGTCTCATGATATTGATGTAGGTAACTCTGTCCCTATCAAACAGCATCCATACAGAGTGAACCCTACAAAACGGGAGATCATGAAGACCGAGGTAGACTACCTGCTTCAAAATGGGCTGGCAATACCCAGCCAAAGTCCATGGAGTTCTCCCTGCCTGCTAGTCCTGAAACCTGATGCAACCTTTCGTTTCTGTACTGATTATCGAAAGGTAAACCACGTCACAAAGCCTGATTCCTTTCCCTTACCCCGAATGGAAGACTGTGTGGATAAGGTTGGTGCTTCAAAGTTTGTCACAAAGCTAGATCTATTAAAGGGCTACTGGCAGGTCCCTTTAACTACACGTGCATGTGAAATCTCTGCCTTTGTCACACCTGACAACTTCCTCCAGTACAATTGTATGGCCTTCGGGATGCGAAATGCCCCAGCAACGTTCCAAAGGCTCATGCGGCAAGTTTTGTCAGGGTTGTGCGACTGTGAGGCATATTTGGATGACATAGTCGTCTATTCAGGAAGTTGGGAAGACCACCTCCAAGGCTTAGAGAGGGTATTTAGCAGATTGAATAATGCTAATTTAACTCTGAATCTAGCAAAATGTGAATTTGCTAAGGCAGTAGTAACTTATCTTGGAAAAAAAGTGGGTCAAGGTTGTGTAAGGCCTGTTATGGCTAAGGTAGCTGCTATTGTTGAATTCCCTACTCCCATTACCAAACGTCAGTTGCGCCGTTTTTTGGGAATGGTGGGGTACTACCGGGCTTTTTGTAAAAACTTTGCAACGGTGGTTTCTCCTCTTACTGACCTGCTTAGTTCCGTGAGGAGGTTTGCTTGGAGTCCTCAGAGTGAGAGTGCATTTCTTGCTGCTAAAGACCTTCTCTGCAATGCTCCAGTTCTTGCTGCCCCTAACTTTTCTCTTCCATTTAAGTTGCAAGTAGATGCAAGTGCTGTAGGAGCGGGTGCAGTCCTGCTGCAAGAAGACAGTGCTGGAGTTGAACATCCTGTCTCCTATTTCTCCAAGAAATTCACCAAGTGTCAATACAACTATAGTACCATCGAGAAAGAGGCTCTGGCCCTGGTGATGGCACTCAAGCATTTTGAAGTTTACGTGGGTGGTAGTTGTATGCCTTTGGTTGTCTATACTGACCATAACCCTCTAATTTTTTTCTCTCGCATGAGTAACCTCAATCAGCGTTTGATGCGCTGGTCACTCTGTCTGCAAGAATATACCTTGGACATTCAACACAAGAAAGGCTCAGAAAACGTGGTGGCGGATGCCCTGTCTAGAGCCTGTGATGCTGATGGTGAATGAGATGTTACTGTGCTTGGAAAAAGGCATAGTATTTACAATTTGTGGGTTGTAAAATTGGTGGTGGGGGTGTTACGTCCCAGGGCGTAATTATTTCTTATTTATTTTGTTTTTAAAGTTGTGTAGTTGTATTGCAACTGATACCATTTGTTTTGGGCAGTACTTGGTGTTTTTCTCTCTCTCTCTCCCCCTCTTCTCCCTCTACCTGCTAGCAGAGCTTAATGAAGATCAGCTGGTCCTAATTGCCATCAGCTACTGGCTTGCTCAGATTGGCTGCTGAAAGGAGAGCTGGTGGATAAAGCTGGAAGTTTTGAGTGGAGAAGCCCCTTTTTTTTTTTTTCGTTATGGGGGCTCGTCCGGGACGAGCCCCCATAATCCTCCTGGGCGTTGGCTCGTGGCACCTCGCTAAATGACATTTGTAGAGCTGCGGGCTGGGCGACCCCTAACACGTTCACTAGGTTCTATAGCTTTCGTGTAGAGCCAGTCTCCTCCTGTGTTCTCACCTCAAACAGGTAGAAACACAGAGAGGCCTCTGGCTCGGGTCGGCTTGCTATACTGCTCAGAGTATCCCTGAGTAACTCTGTTGAGTTCCTCCGCTGAGCTTGACAGCCTGACGTAGCGGAACGTCCGACATCAGGCCCTCACTCGATGAATCCTTCAGAACCGGTAGAGGGCCAGGCTCCACATAGAGACTTAACTGCATCACGTATATGTTCCACAATGCGCCCTAGAGGCTGTGTGTTTCCCCGGTAGACCTTCTACCATCTCACGAGGGTTCAACCACCTCCAATCTTCCATATATCCTGAATTGAGTTGTATGTGTATTGCTCCGGACCTCCACAGAAAGGACGTGAGCTCTGCACATTCCCAGTGCTCCAGCCTCACTGAAGTAGGTGGTGCTATGTTATACGGTGACTGGTATTCCTTGATGCGAGCCTTGGCCGAAACCAGAAAAGGGGCCCAGGAGGTTCGCTCAGGACCCTGGAAGGGGCAGTAGCCGCTGCGTTTTGTTAGGGATCCCAATTCATTGGTCTCGATGAGATGTCGAAGAGACCGACTGAGAGGGAACGTCTCGGTTACGTATTGTAACCCTCGTTCCCTGAAGGAGGGAGCAGAGACGTCTCGTCCCGTTGCCGTGGCTCCTGTACCACCGCTGTCTACGCATGGCACCTGCTGCGCATTATATGCTCACGCTGTGATCAGCTGCAGCTGGCTCCAATCATGCATGCCAATGTTCATTGGCTCGTTTAGTTTACACATGAAGTAGATTGGTCTATCCAGGCGATATCCCAATTCGTCGGTCTCGACGAGACGTCTCCGTTCCCTCCTTCAGGGAATGAGGGTTACAATACGTAACCGAGACGTTTTATTGTGGTATTTGTAGTATAAGCACACTAACCACTAGCTTATTATGGTTTTACCACTGTAACTGTAGTTTTACTGTGGTATTTGTAGTATAAGCACACTAACCACTACCTTACTATAGTTTTACCACTGTAACTGTAGTTTTACTGTGGTATTTGTAGTATAAGCACACTAACCACTAGCTTATATGGCTTTACTACAGTTAAAACTACAGTTACAGTGGTAAAACCATAGTAAGCTAGTGGTTAGTGTGCCTATACTACAAATACCACAGTAAAACTACAGTTACAGTGGTAAAACCATAGTAAGCTAGTGGTTAGTGTGCTTATACTACAAATACCACAGTAAAACTACAGTTACAGTGGTAAAACCATAGTAAGCTAGTGGTTAGTGTGCTTATACTTTTCTAATGCTGCTTTCTTCTCATTATGTTAAACTTACACAATCCTGCCTATTTCTCTTCATCATTTCTTTACTCCCTCACTTAACACATTATTTTGTGCTCTGTTGAAAAATAGAAGCTTAGAGTTTGCAAGATGGCCTTTTCTCAGACTCTGAATCCAATGTAGGATGTGGAACAGTGGAGGGCCTGGGGCATGGAGTAATAGCTGACCTGGATCATGGAGCAGAGGTGGGCCTAGACCGTGGAGCAATAGCAGACAGTGAAGCTCTGGAGGACGTGGGCCATGGAGATATGGCAGACAGTGGAACAATGGAGGTCCTGGGCCGTGGAGCAATGGCAGACGGTGAAACACCTGAGGACCTGGGCCGTGGAGCAGTGGCAGACTGTGGAACAGTGGAGGACCTGGGCCATGAAGCAGTGGTAGACTGTGGAACAGTGGAGGACTTGGGCCATTTAGCAGTGGTAGACTGTGGAACAGTGGAGGGCCTGGGGCATGGAGCAATGACAGACAGAGAAGCTCTGGAGGATCAGGGCCATGAAACAGTGGCAGACTGTGGAGTAGTGGAAACCATGGCGGGGCCGGCAGAGCAGGAAGCATAGGTGGTGCAGGCAGAGCAGGAAGCCTAGGCAGTGCAGGAAGAGCAGGAAGCCATGGCGGAGCCGGCAGAGCAGGAAGCCATGGCGATGCAGGCAGAGCAGGAGGACTTGGTGGAGCAGGCAGAGCGTGAAGCCTTGGCGGTGCAGGCAGAGCAGGAAATTCCGCTATGGACACCGCCTTGGTAAGAGGCATGGGTGCAGCGGGTTCATGGAAAGACGAGGCCTCTGGAGCAGACTCGTGGACAGATGAGGCCTCTGGAGCGGAATCGTGGTCAGACTCATGGACAGACGAGGCCTCTGGAGTATAGTGTACCGCCCACACACTCAAAATGGTGATTGCCATCACACTCGCAGTCATAACATGGCGTGGCTCTGACAAATTAGATGAGACATGGCGTAGCTCTGGCAGATCAGACGAGACATGGCGCGGCTCTGGCAGTTTAAACTTTGGCATAGTCACCATTACTTGGTGAGGTTTTGGCAGGTCAGACGAGAACTCTGGCGTGGCGGCCATCTTGACAACAGGCTTAGGGGTGGCAGCCATCTTGGGTGCAGACTCTGGCGTGGCAGCCATCTTGTGAACAGGCTCTGGGATGGCGGCCATGACGGGTGCAGACTCTGGGATGGCGGCCATCTTGTGAACAGGCTCTGGGATGGCAGCCATGACGGGTGCAGACTCTGGAAGGGCGGCCATCTTGTGAACAGGCTCTTGGATGGCGGCAGGCATGGCGTGAGCAGGCCCTGGAGCGGCAGGCTTGGCGTGGGCAGGCCCTGGAGCGGCAGGCTTGGCGTGAGCAGGCCCTGGAGCGGCAGGCTTGGCGTGAGCAGGCCCTGGAGCGGCAGGCATGGCGTGAGCAGGCCCTGGAGCGGCAGGCTTGGCGTGAGCAGGCCCTGGAGCGGCAGGCTTGGCGTGAGCAGGTCCTGGAGCGGCAGGCTTGGCGTGAGCAGGCCCTGGAGCGGCAGGCTTGGCGTGAGCAGGCCCTGGAGTGGCAGGCTTGGCGTGAGCAGGCCCTGGAGCAGTAGACATGACGTGAGCAGGCTTTGAAGCAGCAGACATGACGTGAACAGGCCCTGGAGCAGTAGACATGACGTGAGCAGGCTTTGAAGCAGCAGACATGACGTGAACAGGCCCTGGAGCAGTAGACATGACGTGAGCAGGCTTTGAAGCAGCAGACATGACGTGAGCAGGCTTTGAAGCAGCAGACATGACGTGAACAGGCCCTGGAGCAGTAGACATGACGTGAACAGGTTGTGGTATGGTGACTACTGGAGAATCACGGGGTCCCTCATCCGCAATCCCCACAGTAAACGAGGATCCACTTAAAAGCAGAGCATGATCAATATATTTCCCCAGTGACCAATGAATCTTTCCTCCAGGTAGCCAAGAACGAATGGGATTGTTTAAACCCACCCGAAAAATGTCTTTCAAAGCCACGTCATTAAAACCAACAAGGTGACTCAGTCCACAAAATTCCTCAACATACTCCTCTATGGCCCGGTCGCCTTGACGAAGGCAGAGGAGACGAGATACTGCTGGGTTCATGATTGGCGGTCGCGTATTCTGTAGCAATTGATCCACTGAGGCGGTGAGATGTGCAGAACCCATGTGCAGTTTATTTACAGTGACAAGAAATCCATAATCCAAACGACAAACATAATCCAAACAATGACTTGACAGACTTGACTTGACATTGAACTTGGCATGAACAAACTTGACTTGACTTGAAACAGACTTGACATAAACTTGACTTGATAGAAACAGACTTGATACAAACTTGAAACAACTCACCAACAGCAGGTTACAACATTAATATGTGACAAGGACCATTAAAACATAAGGGCTATTTATACAGACAATGAGGGACACATGACAAGAATGAACCAATGAAAAACAAGGAACAAGACCATAGCAACAAAGACAACCAATCAGAACAAGACACATGGAACAAAGGGACCAATAAGGAATACACAAGGGCAAGGGAAGCAAGACACAACAGCATGAACCAAATACAAATTAAAAGACATGAAAACATGAACATGAAACAAAACCCCAAAACAAAACCCAAAACACCCGTTACAGTATGTATGTATTCAAGCAATGTAGTTATTATATAGGGTATAGCAATTGATGTTAATCTCTCAAAAGACAGCAGTTACCATTTTCACATGCACTTCTTTTTTTTATAGCTCCTAGAATTGGCAAATCAACTGTGCTATCATCTCCAATTCGATCATCTGGAATTTGGGCAGGATTGGCCAAATATGGTGAGTACTGACACCTGCACCTATTCATCAACACTATTTCTCTGGAATTATTGTTGACTTATTGTTTTGTCTGTTTGTTTGAAGGAGGATGAAGCCAGTTGACGATATCAATTCAATGGCCACCAGATGCAGCATTGCAGCCTGAAACCACCAATTACCTGCGATGAAGTCTGCATTCCTGAACAACTACTGTGACAGCTCAGATGTTACGGCCCATAAAAGTAAACTTCACTGTTTACTCAGTTGTTTCAACTGAACAACTGCAAAATAGTTGTGAAGGGATCCTTTTGGCCCATATCTCCAACAAGAATCAATGGTATGTCAAATGCAACAATTACAAATAAATATATATATTGTATACCCTAAATACATGTTATGTCCCTCCAGGATATTTACATCAGTTGGTGTGTGAGGAAAGCACGGAGGACCATCAGAGACTCCAGCCACCAGAGCCATGGATTGCTCTCATCGTTACCATCAGGCAGAAGTTATTGCAGAACCAGCACCAGCAGCCACATTTTTCCACAGGCAATTAGACTGCACTGAACTTGTACCAGAAACAATGCACAGCACATCAAGCTCATATGCACTGCACTCTAATAGATGCACTGTCTGGACTCTAACTCACTATTATTCTGCACCATGACATTCTGTTTGCACTAATTCATTCCACACTGCACTGCAAAGGTATGCGTACTGTGATTATTGTTTTAATTTCATGCTCTCTGTATAGCATACTATTTACCATATTGTTCTCTACCTGTATTGAGTCCCTTATATGTGTGTGTTGCCTATATATTGAACATTTGTTGTCTATACTGTCATGCTGCAGTTTGCACAAAAAATGTCACCGCCTGTACACTTGTGATCATGGTATTGTGACAAAGTGATATGATTTAAATTGGTCACATGTCTTTTGTTTGTCAGTTGTACTATAGTGTGCAGAATAACAACTGCAAATTCTTCTTGACATGGAAGGAGATTATTAAGATTGGGATATGGATAAGCAAGCAAGAGGAAGAAAACCAAGAGAGCTCTGATGATGAGCAGGAAACTGAATGTGATTCTATGATACTCAAGACATTTAACCATGCATGCATTTGGGAAGCTTCATCTGGTTAAAATAACACGGTTTTAAAATAACACATTTTTATTTCTCTTGAATATCATTTGTCTTAATATGCTACTGTAGCTGTCTTAGTGATGTATTGCACAAAGTATTGGATAATAAAGTATGGTAAATATTCTTTATTAGGAATGGTGTTTGGTAAATACACCATTTAATTTAGTAAACAATACACATAATTACCATGAGTGTTTTAATTAAGATGTGACATTTGGTCATATTAATGACATTCATTACATGAAGGGAAGGCTGAAAGATTCATTAGAAGAGACTGCATGGACTATATTGCTACAGGCACTTTATGCACAGCTAAGGGTGATGGACCAGGGAAAGATCAACATCAATCCTGTACTGTATAATAAATAAGATGAGCATGCACATTACTGATGTTTTGCTAAGATGGACAAAGGACAAAGATGAGGAATATTTGACACAAAGATACAAATGATGTCTTTTATATTATGATCCTTTGCATTGCATGAATTGTATGGCTTTTGCATAAACCACACTGTCTGTACCTTGTCTTACTGAATGACACACTGACATTGTGTGATAGTACAAAGTAGTGTCACAATATTTATTGGTTGTTTAAACTGGTGTCTTCATTTCCTGTCATCACTGTGTTCTTGGTCCTGAACTAATGAAATAAATGGAGCACAATTCAAATAGGAAATGTCTATTCTTATTCTAAGATAACTATGACTTGAAACTTACATATTGGCAAATTGTTAAAAAGACAATCTAAAAAATGTGACTCAGCACAGTGTGCTGTCCATGACGAGAATGGGTTTGTGTGTTTTTACTGCCATTCCATCCCCAGGGGCCCAGTAGAGTCCCATGGAAGAGCAAAAAATTGAACATTTCAAATGGCTGTAAATCAGTGTCTGATTACAATGTCAAAGAGAAAATTGGCAGGACAACTACTTATGCTATGTTAATTACATATTGTTAGACAAAGTTTTCAAACATACATGGAAATGTGGTATAAAGGTGTTTTATAAAGTGATCTTAGTAAAAAAACAAATTTCAGCCTGCCTCTTAAATATGTCATAGATATTTGCACAATCAACATGTTTAGATAAACCTTTGTTCAAAAAAGATTGCATTTTCCACTATTTTAATATTAAACATTTTAAACTACATTACCCACAAACCTCTGCCATTCTATCTATAGAACACGAAAAAATGAGGCTGTTATTTGTAGTTTAATTAAGATCTGCTTAGGGTTAGGGTTACGATCTCGGTAAATTAGGAAGTTCTCACAACATAGCAACACTTCATTGTTAACTGAAGGTATTACTGATGTAATAATAAGAACAACACGGACTTTGCAACATTAAGCGTTGTTTTTCATTTGGATTAAAAGATAGTCCGATCCAGAGCCATAGAGATCTCTGTATGGCTCTGGTCCAATCACAGCGAGTTCCAAACGGCAACCCAATTGAACAGAGTCGTCTCACTTACTTGTCCATATATGGTCATTTATGACAGGTTCTTCTGGGTTCTAGTGGCAAATACAGATAATCAGTTAAATATGTATTTGTCCCCACTCAACATAAAACTGGAACAACAGATTGGATTGTTCGGTTAACTTGATGCAGCAATAGATTTATTGATTACTGGGATAATTTTTATTTTAGTTTTTAAAATAAGGGCATAATGGTTCCCATTGTAAATTATGTTCACACTAATATAAATGTATGTACAATATTTAAACTCAAAACTTAGATATAAATTGCTGTGAACAATAATTCAAAATGTTTACTTTGCTTTCAAAAAAAAAAAAAAAAAAAAAAAAAAAAACATGCACCTCTAATGATTATTTAAACATGAAGCTTTTTTCTACTGTTTAATTTTACAGTGTATTAAGGGTAAACAATTAATCACTTCTGTTTCCTGTAAATGGACCTTACAAAATTGCAATTCTTAAACCTGCCAGATGAACTATAAGAATAATAAAAATAACATAATGAATCACACATTTTGTAGTCATTTCCCAATGTTTATTGACATATCAAACTTTTCACAGATAAACAGTGCCCAGAACAGCATTTTCTCTCTCCAGTTTGTGCCATTATGAAAGAAAAAAAAAAGACAAAACAAGCAGTTGATTGTATTTGAAATGCATTTGCATAGAGGTAATTAAGAAATAGGCAATAGAAAACCCCTTAAAAGATTGTCTAATATTCAAAAATAAAAAGAGAATTTGTTTACAGAAAACGTTGAGATGCCAAATAATATTCAATGATTCTGTTTAACAAACTAATAGGCAAAAAATCATTAGAACAATACTTCAATATTTTACAATTATTACCTTTAAAAATATATCTCTCCTGTAATTGTTGTTTGCTTCTATTGTGACTAAATGCAAGACAAATTATTGGTTAATAACAATTATAATATTATTATTATTATTTAACTTTCTCCTCTAGTCAACACTCCCATCTCTATTGTGGTCACTCCTGTCACTGTCACTATGTATGTATAAACATAAGTAGTCTGTGAGAAATCCTGCAAGACAGGAAGAAAGAGAATTTATCACATGATGAACAACAAAAACATTGACAACAGATGGCAGATAAACAGATCGCTACCGTCAGTTGGTGTGGATGCTAAAATAGTTATTCTCATTGTTGTTCTTGCTCTTGGAATTAACCGCTTTAAGCAATCTGATTTGGCCAAATTTACTAATGATCTGATTTGTGACAAAATAAACTAGCATTTCCAGACTTGTGCTTCTTAGACAGATGTGTTAAATAAAAATCAACATAGAAAGAAAGGCAGACTCTGAGGTGTGGGCAGATATCATGTACTGTTAGAACAGGAAGAGGCAGTGCCAATTTGTACAGGTTAATATAGAGAATACAATGGACTTAATATGAACTGGATTGGTATAAACAATCTGACTACTTACAGTGGGCACAATTAACATGAGAGTTGAGACAATGGCCAATGACAGAAGTACAAGTGAAAAATCATAAAATTTTGTTTGAGTACACTTGTACAATATCATATACATTGATATATGATATTGCAGTTCAGTCAAGGTGCTCAGACCAATATTGACATACCATTGGAATGTTTGCCTTTGATTTTGGTCTTTTCCATAAATGCACAATATGGCCCAATTCAAATCCCATGACAGGCCTTCCTTTGGTCTTCCCTTTACCCTGAAACAAAGAGAAATACACACATGTTGAGACAATGTGCTAAACAAAATCTGTGACCAAAATATTTGAAATGAAGGACTGTAAGGAAAGTTATTATTAACACCTAAAATAAGGATGCATTGATTAAAGCAAATCAGTTATAGCTAAATGTCTTCAACATTACTGTGAAAGATTGAATCATTGAAGGACTTGTTCAGCCTCCTTGACAGCTTCTTCAAGATCATCATTGGGAGCTTTGAGTTCAAGTTCCCTGTTCATTCTAGCAGCTTTCTGAGAGAATTGGTCAAAATTATGAGATTTAAAAAATGTCATGATAAATCACAGAAAGTGAGAGAGCAAAACTATGTGTACATTAATTATGGATTACAGTTCATACAGTGATGGCTTTTTTACCAGAGATGGCTTCTTAAAAGAGCTCCTGGAGTAGGTGATCTGACATAACTGCAAGACAGAAAAAAAAATACTGAATTACAATTACTTCACAAAAACATTTTAAAAGTGTGGCAAGCATTGTGGTTACTGTGCTTTACAAATAGTATACCGTAAAATCACAAATACTATGGTAAAACTACAGTTACTGTGGTAAAACCATGGTAAGTGTTGTGGTTACTGTGCTTATACTACAAATACCACAGTAAAACTACAGTTACAGTGGTAAAACCATAGTAAGCTAGTGGTTAGTGTGCTTATACTACAAATACCACAGTAAAACTATGGTTATAGTGGTAAAAATATAGTAAGCTTTGTGGTTACTGTGCTTATACTACAAATACCACAGTAAAACTACAGTTACAGTGGTAAAACCATAGTAAGCTAGTGGTTAGTGTGCATTTACATGACATTTTCGAGCAACAGTGAACGTTACTATGGTAAAAATATGGTAAATGTGAACCTATGAAACTCCATTGACTGATGAAACCAGCTGAACAAACTTGACCAAAATCACAACCTCTCGGAGGTTTGCTTATGGCCCCCTCCCCTAATGTAAACACGCCCTGAGTCAAGATGAGGCAACAAGGGCAAGTGAAGTGATGGAGGGTCTCATTCATTACACTAGACCATTTCCAGGATGCTGCTGTGGATTTCAAGGTTATTTTCGTAAATTAAAACTAAGACGAAAATGGAATATTGAAAAAATAAGCCACAACCTGCGGGGCGAAGGAGACCCAGGCAGGATCACAGTCAGGGACTACTCCGCATCTAGGCCTGACTGCGGGGCACGGAGGACCCAGGGTTCGCCGGACGGAACATTCTGGGAAATAGCGCACGGATCCACGTGGGAATGGCGCAGCAAGCCGACACCAGCCATCCTCCCGTTCACCTGAAGTCTTAAGTTAAGACACAGGAGGATACGGCCTCTACGCGGAGGTTGTAGAACCTAGCGAAGGTATTAGGTGTCGCCCAGCCCGCAGCTCTACAGATGTCTGCTCGTGAGGCGCCATGAGCCAACGCATAGGATGAGGCAACACTCCTAGTGGAGTGGGCATGAACACCTAAGGGGCATGGCTCTCCCTGATATAAGTAGGACAGGGAGATGGCTTCTACCACCCAATGGGCCAACCTCTGTTTGGAGACAGCATTCCCTTTCTGCTGACCTCCGAAGCAGACAAAGAGCTGCTCGGTGCGCCTGAAGTGCCGAGTACGGTCTACGTAAATATGCAGAGCACGAACAGGGCACAGCAGCGCAGAAGCTGGGTCTGTCTCCTCCCGGGGCAGAGCTTGCAGGTTCACCACCTGATCGCGGAAGGGCGTGGTGGGAACTTTTTGGCACATAACCAGGCCGGGGTCTCAGGACAACGTGAGAATCTCCGGGCCCAAACTCAAGGCACGTTTCGTTGACAGAGAAGGCTTGTAGGTCCCCTACCCTCTTGATGGAGGCCAGTGCGGTCAGGAGCGTCTTAAGGGACAGAAATTTTAGCTCAACTGACGCAAGTGGCTCGAATGGGGCTTCCCGTAGGCCACGAAGGGCGACGGAGAGATCCCAAGAGGGTATGGGGTGCGGTCTGGGAGGATTAAGCCTCCTGGCACCTCTAAGGAACCTCACGACCAGTGGGTGCTTACCCAGGGATGTTCCATCCACTGCATCGTGATACGCTGCAATAGCAGCAACGTACACTTTGAGAGTCGAAGGGGACAGCCTGCGCTCCAACTTTTCTTGCAGGAAGGAAAGCACTACTGCAATCGTGCATCTCTGCGGGTCCTCACCTCGAGAGGAACACCAGTCAACGAACAGACCCCACCTCAGTGCGCAAGCCTGCCTCGTAGAGGAAGCTCGGGACTGAGTGATGGTGTCTATCACGGCCTGGGGAAGGCCAGCGAGGTCTGACGCGTCCCGTCCAGGAGCCAGACATGCAAGTTCCACAGGTCGGGGCGCGGGTGCCAAATTGTGCCCATCCCCTGAGAAAGAAGGTCTTTCCTCAAGGGGATCTTCCAGGGAGGGGCTGCCGCGAGGGAAATGAGTTCTGGAAACCAGGTCCGGGTGGGCCAATATGGCGCAACCAACAAGACCTTCTCCTCGTCCTCCCTGATCTTTCACAGGGTCTGTGCAAGGAGGCTCACTGGGGGAAAGGCATACTTGAGCCCCGGAGGCAAGCTGTGTGCCAGGGCGTCTCTGCCGAGGGAAGCCTGGGTCAGAGAGTAAAAGAGCTGGCAGTGGGAGGTTTCGGGGGAGGCAAACAGATCTATCTGAGCCTGGCCGAAACGACTCCAAATCAGCTGGACTGTCTCGGGGTGGAGTCGCCATTCTCCAGGGTGGGTGGACTGCCGTGAGAGCTGATCCGCTGCACGGTTGAGTTCCCCTGGAGTATGAACGGCATGTAGCGATTTCAGCCACGTTTGACTCCAAAGGAGCAGACAGCGGGCGAGTTGAGACATGCGAGGCAAGCGAAGGCCGCCCTGGCGATTGATATACGCCACAGTCGCGGTGCTGTCGGTGCGAACAAGCACGTGCTTCTGACGCAGCGTCGATCGGAAGCGACGAAGGGCCAGAAGCACAGCCAACAACTCGAGGCAATTGATGTGCCACTGCAGCTGAGGTCCTGTCCAGGAGCCCGAGGCTGCTTGCCCATTGCATACAGCACCCCAACCCGTGGTGGAGGCATCCGTGTACACCACGACATGCCTGGAGACCTGCCCTAAGGGAACTCCGGCCCGAAGGAAGACAAGGTCTGACCACGGGCTGAAAAGGCGGCGACACTGCGGGGAAACGCCAATCCGAAGTGTGCCACGGTGCCATGCCCGTCTCGGGACTCGATCGTGTAACCAGCGCTGAAGCGATCTCATATGAAGCAAGCCCAGCGGCGTAACCACGGCCGCAGCTGCCATATGCCCCAGGAGCCTCTGAAAAATTTTGAGAGGGACCGCTGTCTTGTGTCTGAATAAGTCCAGACATCTCAGCACTGACTGCGCGCGCTCGTTTGTGAGGCGGGCTGTCATATTGATCGAGTCCAGCTTCACACGAGAAAAGAGATCCTCTGCACTGGGGAGAGTTTGCTCTTCTCTCGGTTGACGTGAAGGCCCAGATGGCTGAGGTGCTGAAGCACCAGGTCCCTCTGTTCGCACAACAGCTCTCGAGAGTGAGCTAAGAGAAGCCAGTTGTCGAGGTATTTGAGGATGCAAAAACCCGACTGCCAAAGAGGGGTCAGGGCTGCCTCCGCGACTTTGGTGAAGACGCGGGGAGAGAGGGACAGGCCAAAGGGGAGTACCTTGTACTGATACGCTCGACCTTCGAAGGCAAACCGAAGAAAGGGTCTGTGACGAGGAAGGATCGAGACGTGAAAGTACGCATCCTTCAGGTCGATGGCTGCAAACCAATCCTGGGGACGAATGCAGGTTAGCATGCACTTCGTCGTGAGCATCTTGAACGGCAGCCTGAGGAGGGACCGATTCAGAGCTCTGAGATCCAGGATGGGTCTTAACCCACCACTCTTTTTGGGCACGATGAAGTAGGGACTGTAAAACCCTGACTTCATCTCGGCTGGAGGGACTGGCTCGATTGCATCCTTCGCCAGTAGGACTGCAACCTCTGCACGCAGGACAGCGGCATGTGCGTCCGAGTGGACAGTAGTGAAAAGAACGCCTCTGTACCTGGGCGGACGCCTGGCGAATTGAATCGCATAGCCGAGACGTACCGTCCGTATCAACCACCGCAAAGGGCTGGGAAGCTGAAACCAAGCCTCCAGCCGCCTCACCAGCAGTATCGGCGAATTGAATCACATAGCCGAGACGTACCGTCCGTATCAACCACCGCGAAGGGCTGGGAAGCTGAAGCCAAGCCTCCAGCTGCCTCGCCAGTGGTATCAAGGGAACGTTGACCGACGTGACCATGGTGGGGCAGCCTAGAGGGGGACAGGGAAGGGGACTGGCCCCAGAAAGGCTTTTTTTTTGTTAAAGGTTCTGGGGGGGAGTCTGACTGCGAAAGGCAGCGCTTACCTTCTTCCCTGGATCCCGCGCTGGCGATATCAGGTTCCGAGTCCGGTTCCGAGGAGTGTAAGTGCTGCTCTCCTGCGGCCAGCTGTGCACCGGGCTGCCAGCCTGGCTTCATGTACCTCGGCGGGAGTTGGAGCTGGGGTTGTTTTCGGAGCCACAGGGGGGCGCCCTGAGCAACGGGCAGGCGGAGGCTGGGCCACCGGCGGCGGGATGGTAGCGTCGCAACGGGGCAGAATGTGCTTAATGGCCTCCGTCTGCTTCTGGACTGCCGAGAATTGCTGGGCGAAATCCTCGACAGTGTCGCCAAAAAGGCCGCTCTGGGAGATGGGAGCGTCGAGAAAGCGAGCTTTGTCAGCGTCTGCCATCTGCGCCAGATTGAGCCACAGATGTCGCTCCTGGACCACAGCCGTGGACATCACCTGACCCAGGGACCGCGCCGTGACCTTCGTCGCACGAAGGGCGAAGTCGGTGGCGGGCGCGGAGTTCCTGCATAACATCCTGGTCAGGACCACCCTCGTGCAGTTGTTTGAGCGCCTGGGCTTGATAGACTTGCAGGGTAGCCATGGCGTGCAGGGCTGAGGCGGCCAGTCCAGCGGCGCGATAAACGCGGCCCGCGAGAGCGGACGAGCGTTCACACGCTCTGGAGGGTAGATGCGGCCGATCCTGCCAGGTGGCAGCGCCGCGACCTGGGGGATTGACTCGTATCCCCGGGCCGCCCCGCCATCAAGGGTGGCAAGGGGAGAGGAGCTGGAGCGCGGGCGAGATGAAAAGGGCGCCCGCCATGTTTTAATCAGCTCCTCGTGCACCTCCGGGAAGAAGGGGACCAGAGGCACCTCCAACCCGATCCCCCTGGCGGCCCGGAGAAGCATAGCCGAGAGTTCAGCATCAACCTCGGACGGAGCAGTGACCACAGCGGGGCGCTGGCCGGCCGAGATGTCAGCCTCACCCTCAGACTCTCCCTCTGACGCAGCGACAGACATCTCTTCCTCCTGTGGAGCGCCAAAGGAGATGCTCAGCTCGGCTGGCGGGGAAGCATACTGCTCTGGCAGCTCAACGGGGCCACGCTGAGGTGCAGAAGGCCGCGGGGCTTTGGGGGTCGGCGGCATGTCCTGCACAGTAACAAATAGGTCTCCCTCGTGTCTCGCCACGGCAGCAAAAAAGCATTGACGGCTTAACGACGAAGGAGCGGCGATTCTTCAACGTGACCATGGTCATGCGTTCACAGTGAACGCACGAACCATCCGTGAACGCTGCCTCAGCATGCTCTCGGCCCAGGCATGTGAGGCAGTGTTCATGTCCGTCTTGGGAGGTGAGGGAACTGCCACATCCAGAAGCGCACGGCCGGAAAACCATTCTGAAAAGAACGTTCTACACGGCCGTGAGAAATCACTCTTTTAGTCCCGGTCTGCCTAGGGAGGAACCGCGGCACCGCTGTGCACTGGGGAGGGGATCGCTCGCTGGAGAGCAGGAGGTTTTGTTTTGGCCGTGAAAACGGCCGCCCACAGGATCCTGCTGACGGCTGCCAAAACACTCTTTTAGATTTATAAGCCCTTTCAGATAGGCAGCTCGTCAGCGGGGAAGAGTGAGCAGGAACGTCGCTTTTTCTTTCTGTTGTCGGCTCGAGCAGAATGGCTCTGAAGCAAATATCTGAATGACTGGCTGCATGCCGCCATCTTATATACCCGTATGTACGGGGCGTGGCTTGGCATGCAAATGCCACTCGCCAATTTTCATTGGCCTTTTGAATAAGGCTCAGAGACGATTGGACTCTCAGGCGATTCCCATGTAACGTCGTAGTGAAACGACTGAAGGGGAAATGAAAGCTTTAGCGTAAAGTTCTACCAGGATGACTCTAATTCATGATTATCTCGACAACCAATAGCAGCTTGACGCCTTGAATAAAAGACCAAAACTTACTCTTCCATCCTGCTGCCCCTAGGTGTCGTACCCGAAGTTCCGTCTGGTTGATTCCTCTAGCAGCTCAAGATGTTTCAAAAACCGCTCGTTGATCTTGCAATCTCTGACGAAGACTCCGTTCCTCTTTCGCCCGCCTCCCTGCACCGGAGTATGCGCATTCTAAGGAATCTCCCTGGGTCCAGTGGCCTCCCGAGAATATCGCGGCCACCTTACTGGATTCCGGCATCCTCGTCAGCAATGACTTGACCCACGATGACCTCATCCTCCTTGCTTCCAACACGCTGGGTAGCCTTCCGGCTTCATCATCCGACGTGTCCAAGGCGACCATGGCAACGCAGCCCAGCCCCTCAAACAGGACGAAAACGCTCGGCTAAATCCTCCTCTCCTCCGCCAAGCCCGGATTCGGGCAGCGCAAACGCGCAACTCTTAAAGGCTTTTCTCCAGCTCACCGAAACCGTCAAATGTTTCGAAACTAGTCTGGGCTTCTTCCAGTCAGCCTTCGCTTCGCGCGCACCCGAACCATATATTCCCGTGACGTCTTCCGCCTCCGTCTCAGTCTCCCCTTCAGTCATCGATTCAATTTCCTCTGCTGCACTCTCCACTTTTCCTGCCACGTCGACTTTCGCAACATCTCCAGTTCAGACTCCGCTACAAAACTCCGCTACGTCATTTCCTCCTGCAGCGTTCAATCTCTCAACGGCTCTGAAGGCCCAGGTTTTCGGTAGACCATTCGTTCCACCCGCTGCTGCTTCAGTGTCTCCCAAAATAAGATATGACATCATCTCAGGTAAAGACATTAACCTGCTGCACTGCTGTTACCACGACCCGTGATTGACAGGCAGACGATTGACTGTGGCGACGTGGCAGTCCTACTTAACTTCAGATCCCAGGCTACAACGAAACCTGCCTTTTACCGAATTCGTCATTGCTTTTAGTTTTCCCCAATCGCAGAGAGGAATTAGAACTTTATCTAGCCATGATGGCAGACTTTAATCTAAGATATGGTGGGACCTTATTTTACGAGTCTCACAAGTCTTTTTCAGCAAAAGCTGCTTCTCCTGTTGCCTTCGTTGGTTGACTCTGACCTGCTTATTCGCCTTTTCGGAGGCCAAAAAACTCTGACTTGAGCTGTTTGTAGCTCCCACGGTCACTCCGCTTCTCTCTGCCCTAAAGTTCATGCTTGCCGTGCTCCGGGCGCTCTCCATGGTGCTGATCCCGCAAACCCCGCGCTCGCCATATAAGGCCGTCCAATTATGAATTCAATGGTATACCTCTGTGCAATAACTTTAATGAATCTGTTTGTTCTTATTTTAAATATTTGCAAGCTGCCTTTCGCGTTACATTTGCTTGATGATTTTCTGCTAATCGACCTTCCTCCTTCTGAAGCTTCGTGCTCGATACTCTAAAACAAGTCTTTTGCGACTTAGGTGTTCCTTCGTCAGAAGAAAAAAACAATCGGTCCCGTCATACGTCTCGAATTTCTCGCATAATTCTGGATACTATTAAGATGCAAGCTTCTCTTCCACACCAAAAAATTTGTCCGAATCAGGTCTGTTATGGAATCGTTCCTCATGTCTCGCTTAACTTCCAAACGTGACTTGCTTTCTCTTCTCGGCAGTCTCAACTCGCAATGCGAATCATTCAACAAGGTCGTTCTTTCATATCTCGCATGCTGCATTTGGCTCATTCAGTTGCAAATTTAAGCGACTCGCTTCTCCTAGATGACGGTTGTTTTTCAGACCTTAGGTTTTGGTCTCTTCTAAACAACTGGAATGGCATTTCCTTCTATAACGACGTTTCCGAATCATCCAACGCTCTGAACTATATACCGAAGCAACCACTTCTATTGATTTTTGGGGATTCTTCCAAGGGCAGTGGTTCGCAGAAAAGTGGCCTCACGATTTGTCTATTTCATTCAAAATCCACCTCGTCCGCTCTCTATGAAATCTACCCTATCGCGGTTGCTAGCGTTCTCTGGGGCTCAGCCCGGTTACGGAAACGTATTACCTTGTTTTGCGACAACGAAGGCACTGTCCACATCATTAACAAAGGTCGTTAGCATTGCCCGGCTATCATGTCTATTTTAAGACGTCTAACTTGGCAATCCATGACGCACAATTTTATCATCAAAGCCGAACACATTCCAGGTCGTTTTAATGCCTAAGCTGACGCTCTCTCTCGCTCTCGTTTGCAGGTATTCCGACGACTTTACCCAGCGGCCAACAAGGATCCGACGCCGTGCCCACGCTGCAACAAATTCTCTTGAATTAAACAGGCCTTTGGATTTTAACAACCTTTTAAATTCTGCCAAATCGTACATCGCAAAGGCGTAGCACTGTCAACTCTCAAAGCTTACAACTCGGCTTGGTCCCGGTTCATCATGTTTTGCTTCACCTATCAAATTCTGTTATTTCCCATTTTAATTTCGACCGTGTGTGCTTTCCTCACGTACTGTTTTTAATCATGCCAACTTAATATTTCAACTATATGTAAAATTCCGGCTGGTGTTCTATTCCACGCAAGGTATAATATCCCTAATTGCCCCTTTCATTTGATTACTTCTCCAGGGTATGTCAAAATCCGTGTTCAAAGCTAAACGTCAGCCTATCACACTCCGCATACTTCAGACCTTAGTCTCAAAACTTCGTAACGGCTTACTTGACAACTATTCCAACGCTCTGCTCGAAGCTACGTTTTAAACTGCATTCTTTGGTTTCTCGCGCATTGGTGAGTTTACTTCCGATAGTAATCGTTTCGATCCAACAAAAGATTTATTTCAAGACTTACACTTTTCACCTAATAACTTTTCACTGTTGATTAAACTCTCAAAATCAGATTCCCCGGGTCTGGTGTCACAATTTCAATTTCAAAATAAATTTGGCTACTCTCTATGCCCTTTCGCTTCTATGCTCAACTTTCTCAAAATACGGCTGCGCACTTCTGGTATCTCACCTCTTTTCTTTCTCTTAAGTGGGTTACCCATTACTAAACGGTGGTTTAGAATTCATTCGTCAACCACCTTGACAGCCGCCGGTCCTTCACCCGATATTTATACTAGCCACTCTTTCCGCATCGGCGCTGCCACTACGGCAGCTGAACGAGGGGTTCCAGAGTCTACTATCAAACAGCTCGGAAGATGGTCTTCTTCGGCATACGAAACGTATATCAGATCAGAATTTCATAAGGTCCTGAATGCACAGCAGTCTCTCACATCATAAAGGTACGTTGAATTCGCTAGCTACTGGTGGTGGTTTTACGTCGAATTCTTTATGTTACTTATGGTGGTTAAAGTTACCAAAAGTCAATCATGCTTTTACTTATCGTCGTCGTTATAGCCTACAACTAATATGACGTCTTGTCATTTTCTTTATCATACTAACGTTCGTAATCTCATAGACTAAGCCTACACTATAATCAGCAACCTAACGTCAGCGGCAATAACGACTCGAAGCCGTTCGCTCCTTTATGTTTATCTTTACTAATTTATTCGACCTAGCATGGTCCTTCCTCAAGCCTGCGCGGCTTAAACGGCCAGTCGTGGCATTTACCGAAAGTCAGTCGTGGCTTTTACCATCGTCTTAATTATTATTAGCTTTATTATCAATAACTCACTCTTACAATATGTCATTGGATTATTATATTATGCACGATAAGCTTTCAATATAACGCCAGTGGCAATAACGGCTCGAAGCCGTCCGCTCCTTTATGTTTATCTTTACTAATTTATTCGACCTAGCATGGTCCTTCCTCAAGCCTGCGCGGCTTAAACGGCCAGTCGTGGCATTTACCGAAAGTCAGTCGTGGCTTTTACCATCGTCTTAATTATTATTAGCTCTTATTATCAATAACACACTCTTACAATATGTCATTGGATTATTTTATTATCCACGATAAGCCTTCAATACCGAGGCTCGACGCCCGTCCCGGCTTACACTCATTGCCTATCGTGGCACGCTTATTTTCCCAAGACCTAACGTGGTCCCTCACATCAAGCCAATCGAGGCTATACGGCCAGTCGTGGCTTTAAAAGTTCGGAACTTGCTCGAACGGCCAGTCGTGGCTTAACCGTGAGAGCCTATCGTGGCTTCAGCTAGCAAAGTCAATCGTGCCCATATTACTTTTACTAAGAACAACTATATCATTACTAATTATTATCAATATTGTTTAATGAATCAGATCTTTAAAATAAGCCAATCGTGGCTTTTAACCCGTCGCAGATTGCCTTCCTCCCCTTAAAGACATCCCTGCATAGCCTATCGTCGCTATTATTAGAAGCCAACCGTGGCTTCTTAATTTAAATTACAAGGCTTCCCCTTTCACGCAATCTTAACCCTTCCATTATCACTCGTACTTCGGGCTCTTTTTCTTTGGGGGAAGGCTCTCCCCTGCCTTCATCTTCAGGCAGGAAATGCAGTCTACCTCAGTCACAGATTAAGGATGGAGCCCACGCTAAAAGAAACCATTTAACCCTTCTGTCTTATTCATTCATTCAAATAAATTTGTTCAAATTTCTATTGCCTCAGAGTCTCTCTGGTAGAAATGAAAGCTTTAGCGTAAAGTTCTACCAGGATGACTCTAATTCATGATTATCTCGACAACCAATAGCAGCTTGACGCCTTGAATAAAAGACCAAAACTTACTCTTCCATCCTGCTGCCCCTAGGTGTCGTACCCGAAGTTCCCCTCCATCCTCCCCACCACCACCAGGTTGGCTACCATCCATACCACGTGGGGGAAGGCTCTCCCCTGCCTTCATCTTCAGGCAGGAAATGCAGTCTACCTCAGTCACAGATTAAGGATGGAGCCCACGCCAAAAGAAACCATTTAACCCTTCTGTCTTATTCATTCATTCAAATAAATTTGTTCAAATTTCTATTGCCTCAGAGTCTCTCTGGTAGAACTGTATTTTTTTACATTGTTGAGGTTTTTTTTTTACAGTATACTACTTAAATTTGTGTATTCTGTATTTGCAGTATTTATTTTCCAGATTGCTGAATTTTAATGACTAGCAATTTAAACAATTTATTAACTGCATAAGCTTTAAACAATATTTAGCTGCATAAAGTGTTGTATAGTATGTAAACTCAGTGCACCTATTATTTAATAAAAACAAAAATAATAATAATTTGACACATCTTAATCTTGAAAAATATGTCCAATTTTATTTAACATACAACTCTCAAATTTGCATGAAAGAAATATCATAGAGCAGTGTATTTAGTATTATTCTGAATTCCAAAATAAATTAGGCATGGAAATATTTACTTGAAACATATATTACCCTGCGAAACTTTAAGTTTAACCAATATTTAGCTTAAGTTTAACCAACATCAAGTTAACCAACATGGTCATAATTAAATGGTTCTAAATACCACAAAGACAGTGATGAATTTTCACAACTTCATGAACAGTCCAACATGGCCAAACAACAAGCCCTCAAGTGAGTCCAACAAAACTTCTGATCAAAAAAGGAGAACAGTTCAGCTCCAGATGCTGCCCCATCCCAGGATGCAAAGAGCGGCTAAAAATATAGAAAAGAACAAAAAGGACAATACATTAGATATTTTACAAAACAATGACACAGTCAGATACAGATACAGCCAAAGGCAGAGAGAGTGATGTGTGTTACAGTTAGATCAGTATGATTTTTAATGTTCTTTAAAAAAAGTTGTGTATGTTCATCAAGACTGCATTTATTTAAACAAAACAGCAAACTTGTAAAAGATTATTACAATTTAAAATAAGTTTTATATTTTACTATACTTTCCAATATAATTTATTTCTAAGATGCAAAGCTGAATGTTCAGCATCATCACACCACTGTTACATGATCTTTCAGAGATCATTCTCATTTATTATCAATATGCTGATTTATTATCAGTGTTATTGAATGTTAAGTTGTCAGTGTATGTTTTGGAGCTTGTGATACTTTATCAGGATTCTTTGATGAATAAGTTTAAAAGAACAGCAGTTATTTAAAATATAACTTTTATCTAAACATATAAGTCTTTACAATCACTTTATCCATGAAAGGATCCTGAAAAAAGTATCACAGGTTATTAAAAATATTAAGCAGCACAACTGCTTCTAACATTGATAATAATTTAGCATATACAATAATTTCATGGATCATGTGACACTGGAGTAATTAGAAGACTAGAGTATTGATGCTGAAATTTCAGAAATAAATTACATTTTAAAGTATATTAAAATAGATAAAACATTATTTTAAATTGTAATAATATTTCACATTACATTTTTTCTGTATTTTTGATCAATTAAATGCAGCCTTGATGAGCAGAAGATACTTATTTCAAAACATAAAACCTACTGATCACAAACTTTTGAACGCTAGTGTAGATAAAGGATAAATAACATAATAAAATGAAAAAGATCTTGGTGTATGTGTACTTACATGTCAGTAATTCCACTGAAAATCCTTCACATTGCAAAGAAGACTGGTAACTTGGGCTCACTTTAACTGGTTTCTTCTGTGTCCTGTCGTTTTAGATGGGTCTTTGCCTTTCAACTTCTTTGTTTCTCTCGCAGGATAAATATCTACAAAACAGTCAGGAAGCAGACAATATGTAATTCACATTAGTTTTAGCTTTTGTACATCTGAATTATTCTCCCTAAAAAAAGTCTCTCTTCTTGAGTTGAGAAACACATTTTATCACCGTAAACCCTAATGCTGTAACTAATTAATTGAATTGAGTTGTATTAACTTAAATAATTACAATTCATTTATATTAATTAACCTTTATGAGTATTTAGAACTTTTCTCTTATTTATGAGTTTGTAAAAATTAAACCTTTCAAGTAAGCTGAAAATTTGTGCTGGTTTAATTTAGACAAAATGTCTCTTTAAAGTTTTATTAACTCAAAATCTTTCAGCTTTGTGATTTTGCGTATGACGTCATCCAGGTTCACGTAAATTGTCTTGCCCGCACTCATGCCTCGTTCGTTCTTTCCGAGATGGCGGATCGGCCTCGCTTCACACTACAGTAAGTAAAATATCCAAATATCCAATCCAATGAATAAGTGTTTTAATCCATGTATTCACAGTTAGATTTAAAAGTAATGTAGAGTTAGTCAGAATGCGTTTAGACGTGTTGCATTACAGATGACGCGTTTAGCCCTGTTTAAACCTTGACGTGAGGAAGCTCCTCCTCAGCCCGCGCTGTAGATTGTTGGTCAATAAGATAAACTTTTAACGTTAGTTCAGTGTTGGTAGCTGTTACTGACCAGCACAATGTTTGTACATTCAGGTAAAATTGAAATTAAGACATTTATGCCGAAATTATTTTTAAAACTGCGTTATCCACAACATTGGTTTTTATTTTGAAATACTTAGTTTGTGCAGCTTGAGAGTAAAAAAAAAAAAAAAAAAAAAAAAACTACAATAATAATAATTGTTTACTAGTGTTTATTATATATTTTCTGATGTGGGTTTGTTTTATAAAATTGTCTTTTGTCTGATTTAGCTGTTTGCAAAGTACCAATGTGTTACAGATGAGAATTTGCCCAACAATTTCTATGCACAACTGGACTGCCTCCTACCTCGTTTGATGACCATTTTAATGCAAAAAGCATCCAAGATGGGCAAGACAGCAGATACCCTAGCTAATCTTTTGAAAGTTCATGATGAGCAGGTATGGTTGGTGTTATGTGTTAAAGTATTCTTTAAAATATAATTAGATTTTTCTTTATTTCAGATATTTAGATTTTTTTTCTCCTCGTTTTTCATCTTTGCAGGAACTGCATGATGTAAATTCACGACTGACTACCGTTATCAGAAGTCTTCCAGTTTTGCTGCGTGATAAAGACTTTTTAGGACCACCCTGGTAAGCCTTCATTCATTGTTTTCACAATTATGCATGTTCTATTGCAAAGATGAAGGTTGTGGGGCTACCTTTACTTACTAACATATTTGTAGTCACCACTAGTTGATGAATCATGTAATATTGGCTCAGTCATATTGATAATGTCCTAACATGAATAAATTCTAAATTCTAATTCTAAATTGCCTGAAATTCTGCATATAGGCTGCTACTTGTAAATTTTATTTTCTTTCGTTTTGTTAATTTATTATTCATTCAGAAAAAAATATATATTTCGCATATGAGCCTATTTTATGTATTATTATATATAGGTTTATTGGATTTTTCTCTGTGCACAAGCTCTGCGCCTGGTGTGCGTGACGTTCTGATGTTTATGCCGCTTCTTGCTTGTGTACAATTAATCCCTGAAAACGAATTTAGCTGTTTTTAATGTGTCACAGCCACGTATCAATTTTAATTTAATTTTAATTTAACATAATATTGTCGGGTAATAAATAACTTAACGACGTCAGTTGGACGGATGCGAAAAATAAAATAACCGAAATTAACATTTCGATTTCCAATGCAGTCTAATAAATGTTCATCAGAAAAAAATAAAAGAAAATAACAATACAACTGCACCTGCTTATGAATATCTTTTTGCTATTCGTTTGAACCATAATTTCAGGAAAGAGGAAAAACTGAAATATTGTTAACAATGGTATTTGTGACCAACGCCCCTAGAGCTGGCCATGGTGTTTGGCTACAGAATGTTGTTCCTTGCTCCACCTGGTGGATATTATATGAAGCGCAACAATGTTTTTAAAAAATCAGAAAAAGCGCCTGCATGGGGATCCGTGATCACGCGTGCCGAATTGCAGGCTGCTGCGTGAAAATGGACGCATTTTTAATGGCCAGATCTGTAGGCATAGTTTGGGATTCGACCATGATGCAGGCACGTATGTCTCCTGCTGGGATCGAGTCGATCCTCACTTCAGACAGGAGAGTCAGAGAAGGCAGGACACTCACTGTCAAGCAGTTTCAAATACTGTTGGGTCTGATGGTGGCTGCGTCCAATGTAATACCTTTTGGCCTGCTGTACATGAGACCCTTGCAGTGGTGGCTCAAGACCAAGGGGTTGTCCCCGAGGGGAAATTCGTTCCGCATGATCATGGTCATGTGGCGATGCCTTTGAGCCTTAGACATGTGGAAGAAACCTTGGTTCCTGTCTCAAGGCCCGGTGCTGGGAGCTCCTTGTCTCCGTGTAATGCCAGCGATGGATGCGTCCCTCACAGAGTAGGGGGGGCAGTCATGAGCTATTTCAGCCTAATTTTCGGCCTACATCTCGGGTCCCCCCGTGGGACCTGGCCGTGGTACTTGAGGCAATGTGCAAACCTCCCTTCGAACCTCTCGAAGAAGTTTCTCCTAGAATGTTGACACTGAAAACTGTCTTCCTCTTAGCTATCACCTCACTAAAAAGAGTGGGTGACCTTCAGACCCTTTCGGTGGTCCCTTCTTTCCTTGACTTTGCGGCTGGTATGGCCAACGCTTTTATTTACCCCAGACCGGGTTATGTGGCTAAAGTTCCCTCCTCTGCACCACGGCCTGTCGCGCTCGAAGCCTTCTGTCCTCCCCCCTTTTGGGAGTCAGACCAAGAGAAGCTTAATCTTGTATGCTACGGTCCTTATAAGAAAGAGCTCCCCGCCTCTAAGCGGACCCTTAGTCGTTGGATAGTGGAGGCCATTTCTTTAGCCTATGAGTCTTCTGACCTCCCCACTTCTTTGGGGATCAAGGCTCACTCCACTAGGGCCCGGTTTCACAGACAGGGCTTAAGCCTAGTCCTAGACTAAACTGCCCACTTGAGCTGTCTTAACTCAAAGTGACTTGCACAGATATAGATTAAAATAGTCACAGATTTAACCTATTCTGGATTTAACAAAGCTGATTGCAAGAGGGAGGATTATAGCTAGTCTATGACTAAATTGAAGCTTAAATTAATTCTTCAAGGAGGCAGGTTTAACTCCTGCTTAGCACTGTTTGTGAGGGAGCATGGAATATTTGGAATATCTAAATGAAAACCAACATGCACAACAGAGGCCTGCAAGAGTACTTTTGGATAGGAGTGATCCATTACATTACTTTGATGACACAGCTTTTCAAGACCACTTTCGCATGTACAAACAACATGCATTGGAGATAATATCTTTGCTAGAACCTACACTTTCCTGTCTGTCTCTGAGAGGAAGGCCTTTACCCAGTTATCTCCAAGTTCTGCTCACATTGTGGTCATTCTGATGGCCTCTGGGACCTTTCACTGTGAAACTGGTGATTTGTGTGGTGCCAGTGAAGCAACTGTGTGTAGAATAGTTCACAAAGTCTGCAGAGCCATTTGTGAACTGAGGAGTGTTTACATAAAGTTTCCTGATGCTGCTGACCAAGCCAACTACAAAGTGCAATTTTATGAATATGGGGACTTCCCAGGTGTCATTGGCTGTATAGATGGATGTCATGTTCCCATCAAGTGTCCATCAACTCCTGATGCTGAGGAGTACAGGAACCGTAAGAACTGGTTTTCAATCAATGTTCAGGGTGTATGCACACCAAATTTAGAGTTTGCAAACATTGTAGCGCGTTGGAAAGGTTCAATGATTCAAGGGTTTTTCTCAACTCCTCATTGTGTGCTCAGTTTCAGAGAGGACAGCATAGTGGACTTCTACTTGGTGACTGGATATGGTCAGAGCAACTTTTTATTCACTCCATACATAAATCTCACAACAGTGGAGCAGCAAAGATACAACAGAGCTCATATCCGAACAAGAGGCATGGTTGAACGCATGTTTGGAATACGGAAAAATCGATTCCAGTGTTTACGCAATACACTTCGTTTCAGCCCAAGAAGATGCTGCAAGGTCATCATTGCTACAGCGGTGCTGCACAACTACCTAAAGCAGCGCTGCTGTCCTGATCCTGCAGGAGAGAGACCCTGTCGGCGTTGTTGTTGCTGGAACCGGCCCGGTGGGGCGCACATCGAAGTGGAAGTCCTGGAGCGACAGGAACCACCTCGTGACCCGGGCATTCATGTCTTTAGCCCGGGCCATCCATTGTAGAGGAGCGTGATCTGTAAAAAGAGTAAATCGTCGGCACAACAGATAATACCTCAGCTCCAGGACGGCCCACTTGATGGCGAGAGCTTCTTTTTTCACGGCTGTGTAGTTTCTCTCGGCCTGGGACAGCTTACGGCTGATGTATATCACCGTATAGCTACTCTCCCTCCTGGACCTGGGAGAGCACGGCCCCCAGTCCCGTCATTACAAAAGCGTAGGGTGCCATCCGGCATTGGGACCAGGACTATCGGGCTGGACCATGAGCTTCGGGATGGTTCAATTACCCCCAGCTTGAGCATCTTCTGTATTTCCTCCTCTATAGCCTGCCGGCGGGCCTCAGGGACTCGATAGGGTCGTTGCCGGACAATGACGCCGGGAGGAGTGCGGATGTCGTGGGATAGAACATTAGTCTGGCCGGGGGTGTCGGAGAAGACGTCCTGGAACTGACCAACCAGGTGCCGCAGCTCTGCCTTTTGGGCGGCAGACAAGTTGGGGTTGGTGTCAACAACCGCGGGCACTTGGACGGCGAGAGCGGCAACTCGATCTTGGTCCCCGACCCATATTTTTAGCAGGTTGATATGGTACAGTTGGGTTGGTTGTCTGCGGCCAGGTTGCCTTACTCTGTAGTTGACGGGGCCCACCCGTTCCTCTATGGTGTATGGTCCTTGCCACTGAGCCAGGAACTTACATGCTGCGTTGGGGACCAAGACCATTACCCTGTCTCCAGGTTGGAACTCCCGTGGCTGGGCCACCCGGTTATAGAGGCGTTGCTGGGCTTGTTGGGATTTCACCAGGTGTTCCCGGACTAATGGCATGACCCGGTCGATCTTGCTCCTCATGTCCTGAACATGCTCGACGATGGTTCGATAGACTGCCGGCTGCTACTCCCAGGCTTCTCGGGCTACGTCGAGGAGGCCGCGGGGTTGTCAGCCGAACAGAAATGAAAGCTTTAGCGTAAAGTTCTACCAGGATGACTCTAATTCATGATTATCTCGACAACCAATAGCAGCTTGACGCCTTGAATAAAAGTCCAAAACTTACTCTTCCATCCTGCTGCCCCTAGGTGTCGTACCCGAAGTTCCGTCTGGTCGATTCCTCTAGCAGCTCAAGATGTTTCAAAAACCGCTCGTTGATCTTGCAATCTCTGACGAAGACTCCGTTCCTCTTTCGCCCGCCTCCCTGCACCGGAGTATGCGCATTCTAAGGAATCTCCCTGGGTCCAGTGGCCTCCCGAGAATATCGCGGCCACCTTGCTGGATTCCGGCATCCTCGTCAGCAACGACTTGACCCACGATGACCTCATCCTCCTTGCTTCCAACACGCTGGGTAGCCTTCCGGCTTCATCATCCGACGTGTCCAAGGCGACCATGGCAACGCAGCCCAGCCCCTCAAACAGGACGAAAACGCTCGGCTAAATCCTCCTCTCCTCCGCCAAGCCCGGATTCGGGCAGCGCAAACGCGCAACTCTTAAGGCTTTTCTCCAGCTCGCCGAAACCGTCAAATGTTTCGAAACTAGTCTGGGCTTCTTCCAGTCAGCCTTCGCTTCGCGCGCACCCGAACCATATATTCCCGCGACGTCTTCCGCCTCCGTCTCAGTCTCCCCTTCAGTCATCGATTCAATTTCCTCTGCTGCACTCTCCACTTTTCCTGCCACGTCGACTTTCGCAACATCTCCAGTTCAGACTCCGCTCCAAAACGCCGCTACGTCATTTCCTCCTGCAGCGTTCAATCTCTCAACGGCTCTGAAGGCCCAGGTTTTCGGTAGACCATTCGTTCCACCCGCTGCTGCTTCAGTGTCTCCCAAAATAAGATATGACATCATCTCAGGTAAAGACATTAACCTGCTGCACTGCTGTTACCACGACCCGTGATTGACAGGCAGACGATTGACTGTGGCGACGTGGCAGTCCTACTTAACTTCAGATCCCAGGCTACAACGAAACCTGCTTTCACCGAATTCGTCATTGCTTTTAGTTTTCCCCAATCGCAGAGAGGAATTAGAACTTTATCTAGCCATGATGGCAGACTTTAATCTAAGATATGGCGGGACCTTATTTTACGAGTCTCACAAGTCTTTTTCAGCAAAAGCTGCTTCTCCTGTTGCCTTCGTTGGTTGACTCTGACCTGCTTATTCGACTTTTCGGAGGCCAAAAAACTCTGACTCGAGCTGTTCGTAGCTCCCACGGTCACTCCGCTTCTCTCTGCCCTAAAGTTCACGCTTGCCGTGCTCCGGGCGCTCTCCATGGTGCTGATCCCGCAAACCCCGCGCTCGCCATATAAGGCCGTCCAATTATGAATTCAATAGTATACCTCTGTGCAATAACTTTAATGAATCTGTTTGTTCTTATTTTAAATATTTGCAAGCTGCCTTTCGCGTTACATTTGCTTGATGATTTTCTGCTAATCGACCTTCCTCCTTCTGAAGCTTCGTGCTCGATACTCTAAACAAGTCTTTTGCGACTTAGGTGTTCCTTCGTCAGAAGAAAAAACAATCGGTCCCGTCATACGTCTCGAATTTCTCGCATAATTCTGGATACTATTAAGATGCAAGCTTCTCTTCCACACCAAAAAATTTGTCCGAATCAGGTCTGTTATGGAATCGTTCCTCATGTCTCGCTTAACTTCCAAACGTGACTTGCTTTCTCTTCTCGGCAGTCTCAACTCGCAATGCGAATCATTCAACAAGGTCGTTCTTTCATATCTCGCATGCTGCATTTGGCTCATTCAGTTGCAAATTTAAGCGACTCGCTTCTCCTAGATGACGGTTGTTTTTCAGACCTTAGGTTTTGGTCTCTCTAAACAACTGGAATGGCATTTCCTTCTATAACGACGTTTCCGAATCATCCAACGCTCCGAACTATATACCGAAGCAACCACTTCTATTGATTTTTGGGGATTCTTCCAAGGGCAGTGGTTCGCAGAAAAGTGGCCTCACGATTTGTCCATTTCATTCAAAATCCACCTTGTCCGCTCTCCATGAAATCTACCCTATCGCGGTTGCTAGCGTTCTCTGGGGCTCAGCCCGGTTACGGAAACGTATTACCTTGTTTTGCGACAACGAAGCCACTGTCCACATCATTAACAAAGGTCGTTAGCATTGCCCGGCTATCATGTCTATTTTAAGACGTCTAACTTAGCAATCCATGACGCACAATTTTATCATCAAAGCCGAACACATTCCAGGTCGTTTTAATGCCTAAGCTGACGCTCTCTCTCGCTCTCGTTTGCAGGTATTCCGACGACTTTACCCAGCGGCCAACAAGGATCCGACGCCGTGCCCACGCTGCAACAAATTCTCTTGAATTAAACAGGCCTTTGGATTTTAACAACCTTTTAAATTCTGCCAAATCGTACATCGCAAAGGCGTAGCACTGTCAACTCTCAAAGCATACAACTCGGCTTGGTCCCGGTTCATCATGTTTTGCTTCACCTATCAAATTCCGTTACTTCCCATTTTAATTTCGACCGTGTGTGCTTTCCTCACGTAGGGCCTACTGTTTTAATCATGCCAACTTAATATTTCAACTATATGTAAAATTCCGGCTGGTGTTCTATTCCACGCAAGGTATAATATCCCTAATTGCCCCAGCTTATTTTCGTCCCCTTTCATTTGATTACTTCTCCAGGGTATGTCAAAATCCGTGTTCAAAGCTAAACGTCAGCCTATCACACTCCGTATACTTCAGACCTTAGTCTCAAAACTTCGTAACGGCTTACTTGACAACTATTCCAACGCTCTGCTCGAAGCTACGTTTTAAACTGCATTCTTTGGTTTCTCGCGCATTGGTGAGTTTACTTCCGATAGTAATTGTTTCGATCCAACAAAAGATTTATTTCAAGACCTACACTTTTCACCTAATAACTTTTCACTGTTGATTAAACTCTCAAAATCAGATTCCCCGGGTCTGGTGTCACAATTTCAATTTCAAAATAAATTTGGCTACTCTCTATGCCCTTTCGCTTCTATGCTCAACTTTCTCAAAATACGGCTGCGCACTTCTGGTATGTCACCTCTTTTCTTTCTCTTAAGTGGGTTACCCATTACTAAACGGTGGTTTAGAATTCATTCGTCAACCACCTTGACAGCCGCCGGTCCTTCACCCGATATTTATACTAGCCACTCTTTCCGCATCGGCGCTGCCACTACGGCAGCTGAACGAGGGGTTCCAGAGTCTACCATCAAACAGCTCGGAAGATGGTCTTCTTCGGCATACGAAACGTATATCAGATCAGAATTTCATAAGGTCCTGAATGCACAGCAGTCTCTCACATCATAAAGGTACGTTGAATTCGCTAGCTACTGGTGGTGGTTTTACGTCGAATTGTTTGTTACTTATGGTGGTTAAAGTTACCAAAAGTCAATCATGCTTTTACTTATCGTCGTCGTTATAGCCTACAACTCATATGACGTCTTTGCATTTTCTTTATCATACTAACGTTCGTAATCTCATAGACTAAGCCTACACTATAATCAGCAACCTAACGTCAGCGGCAATAACGACTCGAAGCCGTTCGCTCCTTTATGTTTATCTTTACTAATTTATTCGACCTAGCATGGTCCTTCCTCAAGCCTGCGCGGCTTAAACGGCCAGTCGTGGCATTTACCGAAAGTCAGTCGTGGCTTTTACCATCGTCTTAATTATTATTAGCTTTATTATCAATAACTCACTCTTACAATATGTCATTGGATTTTATATTATGCACGATAAGCTTTCAATATAACGCCAGTGGCAATAACGGCTCGAAGCCGTCCGCTCCTTTATGTTTATCTTTACTAATTTATTCGACCTAGCATGGTCCTTCCCCAAGCCTGCGCGGCTTAAACGGCCAGTCGTGGCTTTTACCATCGTCTTAATTATTATTAGCTCTTATTTTCAATAACACACTCTTACAATATGTCATTGGATTATTTTATTATCCACGATAAGCCTTCAATACCGAGGCTCGACGCCCGTCCCGGCTTACACTCATTGCCTATCGTGGCACGCTTATTTTCCCAAGACCTAACGTGGTCCCTCACATCAAGCCAATCGAGGCTATACGGCCAGTCGTGGCTTTAAAAGTTCGGAACTTGCTCGAACGGCCAGTCGTGGCTTAACCGTGGGAGCCTATCGTGGCTTCAGCTAGCAAAGTCAATCGTGCCCATATTACTTTTACTAAGAACAACTATATCATTACTAATTATTATCAATATTGTTTAATGAATCAGATCTTTAAAATAAGCCAATCGTGGCTTTTAACCCGTCGCAGATTGCCTTCCTCCCCTTTAAAGACATCCCTGCATAGCCTATCGTGGCTATTATTAGAAGCCAACCGTGGCTTCTTAATTTAAATCACAAGGCTTCCCCTTTCACGCAATCTTAACCCTTCCATTATCACTCGTACTTCGGGCTCTTTTCTTTGGGGGAAGGCTCTCCCCTGCCTTCATCTTCAGGCAGGAAATGCAGTCTACCTCAGTCACGGATTAAGGATGGAGCCCACGCCAAAAGAAACCATTTAACCCTTCTGTCTTATTCATTCATTCAAATAAATATGTTCAAATTTCTATCGCCTCAGAGTCTCTCTGGTAGAAATGAAAGCTTTAGCGTAAAGTTCTACCAGGATGACTCTAATTCATGATTATCTCGACAACCAATAGCAGCTTGACGCCTTGAATAAAAGTCCAAAACTTACTCTTCCATCCTGCTGCCCCTAGGTGTCGTACCCGAAGTTCCCCTCCATCCTCCCCACCACCACCAGGTTGGCTACCATCCATACCACGTGGGGGAAGGCTCTCCCCTGCCTTCATCTTCAGGCAGGAAATGCAGTCTACCTCAGTCACGGATTAAGGATGGAGCCCACGCCAAAAGAAACCATTTAACCCTTCTGTCTTATTCATTCATTCAAATAAATATGTTCAAATTTCTATCGCCTCAGAGTCTCTCTGGTAGAAGTTCGAAGGGGGTGAATCCCGTAGACGCTTGGGGTACCTCGCGGACATCGAATAACACATACAGTAGGAGTAGATCCCAATCCTTATTATCCTCCGCAGCTACTCTCCGTAACATCTGTTTCAGGGTCTGGTTAAACCTCTTGACGAGCCCGTCGGTCTGAGGTTGGTAGACTGAGGTCCTTACTTGTTTTACCTTCAGCAGCCGGCAGAGGTCAGCCATTAGCCGGGACATAAATGGGGTTCCCTGGTCGGTCAGTATCTCCGACGGTAGACCCACCCGGCTGGATAGCAGGAACAACTCACGGGCGATGGCCTTGGCGGTGGCTTGGCGAAGGGGGACTGCTTCTGGGTACCGGGTGGCATAGTCTACGATGACCAGAATATGTTCGTGTCCCTGGCCAGACCTCGGCAACGGCCCTACAATGTCCATCCCGATCCGCTCGAAGGGCACCCCGATGATAGGCAAAGGGATAAGCGGGCTGGGGGGAGGTTTCCGGGGCGACGTACTTTGGCAGATGGGGCAGGCTTGGCAAAACCTCTTCACCTCGGCCTCCAGCCCCGTCCAGTGAAACCTGTCCCGGATGCGTTGGACCGTATTTTGGACCCCCAGGTGACCAGCCATGGGGTGGGAGTGAGCCAACTCGAGGACCATCTCCGTTTTGCTCTTTGGGACCACTAGAAGATGTTTAACCTCCCCTCGTCGCTCCACGACGCAGTACAGCAGACCGTTCTGTACGACAAAGTGCGGGAGAGGGTGAGGTGCTGGGAGGACCTCCTGACCCTCCAGGAGGCGTACTTGTCGCCAGCAGTGTTTGAGCCAGTCGTCCTCCTTTTGGGCTTTCCCGAAATCTCCCCCTCCAGTGACCTGCTGGAATACATTATGGAAGAGGTTAGTATTATGAGAAGGGGACTCACCCTCTCTCCCACTGTCAGATGTCAACAGGCTGGAATGGCTCTCGCACCCCCGCGACGGTTGGTGTCGTTGGCAACGACGAGGTCGAGCAGGCTGTGTGGCCACGGCTAACGGTGTGTTCACACGGGGCGCAAGCGTCAACGCTTAACGGAAGGCGTGGCTGACGTTTATGGTCATAGCAGCGTCAGCCAATGAAATGCTGCTCTTGAACAGGATGAACGTGATTGGCTGCCGCCTGGCCACTGTATTTGCATAGAGCGATCTGATTGGCTGACGCGGCGCTTCACTGGCGTTGCTCACGGCAGAAGTTGAAAATTTCTCAACTTCTGCCGCGAGCAACGCGAGTGAAGCGCCGCCGACGGATCCACAATTCCTTTCGGCAAAGCTTGACGTCACCCATTCAAAGTCAATGGGAAGCGTTGACGCTCGCGCCCCGTGTGAACACACCGTAAGGCGGCGTCCAACACCGGCCAGTCACGGCCCAACAGTAGAGGGATGGGTAGGTCCTTTAAGACTCCAACCTCCAGGGTCCAGACTTTTCCACTTTTATGGAAGTTAAGTAGGTTAGTATATACCTGGTGGGTGTCTCCATGGACGCAGGTAATAGGCATCGTCGACTTCGGGGATGGCCGGGGTTCCAGCGTGCCGGGCCGGGCGAGAGAAACCGCACTTCCTGAGTCCAACAGGGCCCGATATCGCCGACCCTGAACTTTCACGGTGGTTGTAGGAGCCCCCCGGGGGGTCTTTAGGTGAACCACACAGCCTGCCACTAAAGCCTTGGCGAGAGGAGATGGTGGGTCGGTGGGCATGGGCTCGTCGCGGGGGCTGGGCGGTCTGTGCACTGGTCGTGGGGTGCCCTCCGGCGGCCGTCGCTCCTGGGTCACCCTCCGGGGAAAAGGCGGCACTCGCTCCCCAGCCTCTCGATGGTAGGCAGCGTCCGCCAGTTCGACAGCCTCGATCAGTTCCGCGATGTGGCCTGCCTCATCGAACGCGGCAGCGCTCTCAGCATCCGGTCGACTACTACCCGTTCGGCGACTTGAGCTGGTGATGGCGAGTCTTCCAGGAGCCAGTGTTCGGCTAACCGCATCAGATCCGCGGCCTGGGTGCGGATTGGCAACCGAGTTTTAAACTCCCAATCATGGAAACGCTGTGCAGCGGCGGTCGCCGAAAGTCCGAGCCGACCTAAAATCTCTCTTTTTAATTCATTATAATTATTTTGAGAGGAAGCTGATAATGAAAAATATGCCCGTTGGGCCTCACCGGAAAGCAACGGAGCCAGTGCCGCAGCCCAACTACCTCTCGCCCAGCCTTCTGTGCGGGCGACCGACTCAAACATTTTTAGGTAGCCCTCGATGTCATCATCTGCGGTCAGCTTGGGTAGTAGCCGAGCGGCAGTGACTCGCGGATCCGGGAGAGGGACGTTTTGAGCAGCCGGTAAACGTAACTCTGCTAAATATCCTTGAATCTGTCCATGTTGTTCCATAAGTAGCTCCAAACACTGTTGCTGGTGGACGCTAACCTCCGTTAGTTGTTTCACAATGTCCTCCATGCCGTCGGGGAGGAGCGCGCCTGAAACAAAAAAAAAAAAGAAAAACCGGAAGTGAGCGGTGAGGCAAGATGGCGGTGTAAACAAAAGACACGTCTTGCTCGTCGGTGTCCTCAGGCCCGGAAATCTGCCCGTATTCTCCACCACCTTGTGGCCGGGTGGGGAACAACACGACAGAGCAAGACTTTAGAGAGCCCCGGAGGGTGAGTTTTATTGAGAGAAATGGTGCAAACAACAATACGGTGAAAGTGAAGGTGGCGTCGTCAGCGTTCGGTGCAGCGTGAATCCTTCCTCTGTGGTGCTTCCCAGTGACGGTGGCCAGTGAGGGGTTGGTGCAAAGCGTGCGGTAACCCGATGAGTGAATTCCGGAAGTGGGAACCAATCGGTCACGGCGAGTCTGTGGGAAGAGCGATACAGAGATACAGAGAGCGGGTAAGTTTCACACTTCATCGGAGATAGTTCTCACCCGTCTGTGTTGAGCAGTCTGCTTATATTGGGGCCATGGCCGTGAACGATTGGTTCGTGGTGAGTGGTTCCAGGTGTTGGTCGTGTGTTGCCAGGGCGACGCTGATTGTTCCTCGGGACTCCCATCACACTATGTAAATGACAAATTGTTTATTATTCTTTTTTTACACATCTTTTACACACCATGGCTTGTAATCACAGCTGTCTCCTTACTGTATCTTTTTTGTATCATACCTCTACTTCAACTTCATATCCAATTCAACCTGTAGAATTATCATTTTCATTTCATGCTCTTCCTTCATAAATTTAATTTATTTGCTCATGAAATTCTCTGGCTAACTTTTCATGGATGGTCATCATGCTTGCTCTATTTTGAAAGGTGGTGGCAGCATCTTTTGTCAGGAATGCTGGAGCAGATGTGGAGGGCACACACTCACTGTGCTCTGGCTCTTCCAACCTGTTCAGATCCCTCTGTTCTGTGGGGAAAAAACACAGAAGCACAAATAAACTCACATGATCCTTAAGAAGAATAAAGATTGACAGAGTGGAATATGTACCAAAGGAAGTAACCAATTTCTTTCTTACATACCATTTGTGCTCAGTTCTTCATCTGAACTGTTCAAGTGATCATCATCTGGTATACCTTCCAGAGGTTGCTGGTTCTGTATTATTCCAGACAACAAGTCACCCACTTCATCAGTTTTGTCTTTATTTGGTGGTCCACCACCAGTAATAAATCGCTGTCTTCTTATCTCTGCATTCTGTCTTTTTAAAGCCAGTTTTAGGTTCTTCCACAGAGTCTATACTAGAAAAGGTAGTGTCCTCACAATTGTGTTCTTTCTTAGAGAAAAATGGTATATGTGAGGATTTCCAGTCAGGTTTTAGACCGTATCATAGTACTGAGACTGCTCTTATTAGAGTTACAAATGATCTTCTCCTGTCATCCGATCGTGGATGCATCTCTCTATTAGTACTACTGGATCCTAGTGCTGCGTTTGATACTATTGACCACAATATTCTTTTAAATAGACTTGAAAATTATGTTGGCATTAGTGGTACTGCACTGGCTTGGTTCAAATCGTACTTATCTGACCGGCATCAATTCGTAGCAGTAAATGACGAGGTATCATATCAATCACAAGTGCAGTATGGAGTACCTCAAGGCTCAGTACTAGGGCCATTACTTTTTACACTCCAAATCCGTTAAAGGATTGTTAGGCTGCATTATTTAGGTCAACTGGAACCAGGGACACTTCCTATAACACCTGATGTACTCGTTGCATCAGAAGAAGAATGGCATCTATGCTAATATTAGTATCTTTCCTTCTTATTCCGAGGTCACCGTAGCCACCTGTATCCAGATCAGACGGTCACTGCAGTCTCCCGGATCTAGTTCGTACCCATCAGCACCCAGAGATATCCTCTACAGCCCTGAATGTCAGCAGAGACCACATCAAAGACAGATCATCAGTGAAGACCTCATCACCTAGACGGCCATCGACGCAAGACAGCGAAAACCAGATGAGTCCTCTCAAATCTGATTTTGTGGCAACTTGGAACTCTTTCATCTACATTAATATTAGTCTGTTTGTTTCTTATTCCCAGGTCACCATAGCCACCAGATCCAGTCTGTATCTAGATCAGATGGTCACTGCAGTCCCCCGGATCCAGTCCAAACCTAGAGCAGATGGTGGATCAACACCTACAGCCGAATGTCAGCAAATACCGTGTCAACTAGATGAGCCCCAGAGACAGATCATCAAGAAAGAACTCCTACCCTAAACGGCCACCGGCACAAGGCCATGGGAACCAGATGAGTCCTCCCCAATTTGACTTTGTTGCAATATGGAACTCTTGCATTATTATTGACATTTTATTTTATTATTTTAATACTGTAAGGTTGCTTTGACAAAACTTGTATTGTAAAAAGTGCTGTATAAATAATCTACACAGGCAAATATCATTCATTATAAATTGTGACAAAAATATAAATATGAGAAATGTGCAGTGATAATAACAAAGAAATATCACCTGAAGTTGTTGTATTGTTCTTGTGGTTGCATTTTGCATTGAATTCATTGCAAATTGCATTCCAAGCACTCCTTTACTTTTGTTCACTAGCAGTAGTGTGGGTTTTACTTTCAATAGCTGGATAGTTTGTCAAAATTTGTTTTAGTAGTGTTTTTTTCATACTCACTAAAGTTTTTTGAACAAATTATTTTTGCCTCTGCCATTGCTTTGTGTCAAGATTTAAACCAACAATAGTGTTTTGTAGTCCATTTCAGGTTTTAATGAACACCATCAGACCAACAGCATGTGCTTATACTCAACCTAATCAGGCCTATCTCAGGTGTTCTTATTTAAGCTTACTTAAATTACTCCAGGACTCTGTAGTCTCTGACTAAGGGTGCACTCACACTAGGCAGTTTGAACCGTGCCTGAGTGCGTTTGACCACCAAAGCGCGGTTCGTTTGACTAGTGTGAGTGCTCCGAACCGTGCCCAGGCGCGGCTCGATTAGCCGGCCCTGGCCCGCTTGGAGCATGGTTCAGTTGGACTCTGGCGCGGTTCGCATGCAGTGTGAGCACTAACCGTGCTGAAGCACGGAACAGGACGCGTGACGTCACGGTTTTGCGACGCTCCAAAACCAACATGGCGGGGAAAGGGTCGCTTTGGTCTATGGCAGAGGTGCAATGCTTGTTGGAAATTTCGGCAGATGAGAGCATACAAGAACAGCTGGACAAAACACATAAAAAATCAGATATATTTAGAAAAATCTGTGACTATCTTCTTCGACATGGATACCAAAGAACCACCAAGCAGTGTCGAGACAAGGTAAAAAAAAAACTGCGGGCACAGTATTTAAGGGTACGGGATGCACTCCGTAAATCGGGCAGCTCTGCAGAAGAAAAGGAAAAATTTCAATGGTATGACGCTGTCGACAGTATAATCGGCAGCAAACCTTCTAGCCAACCGAATGTGCTGGAGTCCCATCCACGAAGATCACTGGATTCTACGTCATCTGATACGGAGAACATAGGACTGGAGAGATCACAGAGCTGTGAGTAACGTTAACATACATACCAGTTCCATTTGATAGCTATTCTGTTAAATCAGTATGTGCATGTCCCTAAAGTAAATTACGCAAGGTTTTACTACGAATCCAACCAAGAAACCATGGTTACTGTAGTAAAATCTTGGTTTCCACAAATTGACCATGGGTATGCTGTTAAAACTGGGTTTTACTACAAAAAGAAAAAAAAGTTTACATAAGGGATGTTTGTTTAATGTTATTATTAAAATGATTACCTTTGTGTTTATTTTGCTTTTATTTCTATAGTTAAATCGCTCAATTCAGACTCAACAATCGCTTCAAACACTGGTGATGAGACACAGGACACATCAGATAACACTGAACCTAAGACAATACCTTCAGAACAAGGCAAAAAGAGAAAGAGAAAGGTAGAAGTGAGTGACATGATGACTGCCTTTCTAGATATGCAGAAAAAACAGCATGAAGAATTCATGCAAGGGGAGCACTTGCGTTACCAGCAAAAAAAATAAATGCTTGATAACTGGATGAAGGCTCAAGTACAGATGGAGGAGCGTCGACTGCAACAGCAGAGGGAGGAACGCCAAGAAACAAACATGATGTTCCTGCAAACCATGAACAGACTGTTTGATGCCATGATTCCCTCACACTCTCATCACCATCCCTCTCCTCACCATCCCTCTCCTCATGCTCCTCCTCCCGCTGCTACTCCTCCTCCTACTCTTCCTCCTCATCCGCAGTATCCGTACCATGCTGAGACATCATCATCCTACTCTGAGCTTGATAACTCTACACATGTTTATTGCAACCTGTAAAGGCACAGTTGATCACATCCATGTTTTTATGTTGTTATTGTATTTGGACATTGCCTTTCATTATAAGGGTTATTTAAGTTTTATCTTGTTTTTTTATTATTAATAACATGTTTGTAATAGGTAAATATGACCAAAAGTTGTTTAATTTCCTGTAGCATATATTTACTATGCACTTTACCCTAACACTATGCACTACCTCAAACCTATACACTTTATAATTCTACCTCGAACCTCTACAATATATACCACACACTTCCATAAATTATACACCACACACTAGGTAGTCTATAGTTATCTCAAACCTTTCCATATACACTCACTGGAGTTCACACAAACTTTTTGAATTTCATGTTTATATACCTTCTTCTATGCTGTATTGAATAATGAGACTCAAGTATGTCTGCAAATTGAAGTAAGGTATACTGCAAGCAAATTGTCATTTTTGAGAAAACTTCTTTCCCAGCAGTGCCTTGATACATAGCACTTTGTATTTGATTTATTTTCTTATTTTGTTTCACCACTGCACATGGTCGTGTTCTGTTAAGTACTGTTTTTTTTCCTGTGGGAAGTGCTTCTGAGTTTATGATTAAAACTTTTTTTTTGCCATTATCTTATGTTTTGTGTGTTATTCGCAAATAACTCCTGCACTGTTCTTGAATATGACTTTATTGACAACAGCACAAAAATAAGTCATAGTAAACCAATAAGTACAATAAATATGCATGCACTGAATGTAGTAGCGGCATGACACAGAAGTATGTAATGAAAACCATCCTCCTGAAATATACACTATCTCTCTACAAATTTGAGAAATATGAACACAATGCATCTCTGGTGGCATTTGAACTAGTGGCTGTATTACGAGGATCCCATTCACTGTTCACATTTTCCTCTTCTGTGGCAATCTTCTCACATTCCTCACCATTTACTTGACAAATTGTGCAGAACGTAACAGGCGCTGATAATAGTGTTTATGTTGTCTATGCAGCAATCACACCTCTTCATTAAGCATCTCCACCTTCCTTTCAGGAGGCCAAATGCCCTTTCCACAGTCATCCGTGCCTTGCTGAGGCGGTTGTTGAAGGTGGCCTGTGCAGGGGTTGTTTGTTGATTTTCTGGATATAGTTTCATCAACCATGGCAGTAATGGATATGCAGCATCCCCCAACATCACCACTGGCACATCTACTCCTTCAAACCTCTCTGTTATCCGAGGGAACAGTGTATTACTCTGACCCCTCTCAAACAAGGATGAATTGGCAAAAACTCTTGCATCATGAACCTTGCCCGGCCATCTCACATTAATGTCCCAGAACATTAGTTGTCAACCACACCTTGCAGAATAACAGAGTAGAAACCTTTCCGGTTGTAGTAGTCTGCAGAGCTAACAGGTGGAGCCAAAATCCCAATTTGAGTGCCATCAATAGCTCCTCCACATTGTAGGAAGCCCCACCTGTTCATGGTTCTGAACTCGACATCTGTGGCCAGTCTCCATATGCATATTGCAACACGTTGGTCCACGGGCACTGGTTTCCTGAATGAAGTGGTCTGTCTTTGAAGGTGCGGCTGCAGGCTGTTGCACAACTGCAAGAATGATGTCCTTCTCATTCTGAAATTAGCCTTCCACTCACAGTCTGTCCAGCTGCTGAGAACATGCTGCCACCACACACCAGATCTCTGCCGAATCCATATGGTCCTGCAGCAGAATGGAGAAATATTGTTAACTGTATCTAGTTTATGCATACACAATTACCTTACAGCACTTTGAAGTGTAATTAAATAAACAACAAACTACTACTCCAGTGCATACATAACAGTTATGTGTCCCGTTGAATACAGGTGTCTTAATACAAGAATGTAGCTAATATTAACCAGCAAATGATATTAAGTTACATGATTATTAGCTATAGAATGCTACTGTCTTAATTACAAAAAAAAAAAAATAATAAAAAAAATAAAAACATTATACACATATTGTATTTAAAATTTCACAATACACTTTTCAATTGTATTCAATGACATTTCAGTATATTATTGCTTACCTTGTCAATGGACGGGAACTGTAGTCCGTAATCAAAGCTGCAAAGTCCTTGCTGCACTTCAGCTGGTACCTTGCAAACCTCCTCATACGAGCAGCACGATTACGTGAAAATTTTTGTGCCACAAAGGTGATAGATCTGTTTAACAACACACATCTGTTTTATCCACAAAGTAAACAGAGCGATGGACTCCATTGTGTTCAGCGAGAGCGCCGCTCTTCCTGTTTATCCCGAAACCGTCGCACCATAATGACGTAATCGTGCTCCGGCACGAATGGTGAAACCCTATGTGAGTGCAGGCCAGAGGGGGAGTGGGGAGGGGGGACAATCGTACTCGGGCCATGGTTCATGGCAACCTTGCCTAGTGTGAGTACACCCTAACTAAGTCTATTTTAAGCTACGTTCATGAAAGGTACTTAAATGCCCTAGATTAACTAGTACTGATTAAGGCCTACTCCTGGCTTATATTAAGCCCTGTCTGTGAAACCGGGCCTAGGAGTATGGCGGCCTCCAAGGCTTTTCTGTCAGGCGTTTCTCTGTCTGAAATTTGTAATGCTGCGGGCTGGTCCATGCCTCTTACTTTCGTAAGATGCTATGGTCTTGACATCCGGGCCACCGCAGGCTTCGCCGTCCTCTCGCTTTAGCTGTGCTGCAGACACACTATGCAGGGGTTTGCAAGTCTGGTGGCGTGGGCATTGCGTTCCCATAGCGTTTTCGGACGCACCTCAGTTCCCGCTGGGGAACTCTCCTGGGTTACTAATGTAACCCTAGTTCCCCTAGGGAATGACAGCTGCGTCTCGAGCCATACTTCCAGCGCCCTCCGTCGCGCTGCTTCAGCCAATTAGAGGCTGCCGATCGCTTGTGCCCATGTGCTTTTATAGCTTCCTGGTCTGACGTCACCCGCCTGTGACATTCCGCTTCTCCGTTGGTCGGATTACACGTGTTTCAGAGCATGTCACGCTAAAGACGTTCCCATAGTGTTTTCATATGCAGCTCTCGTTCCCTAGGGGAACTAGGGTTACATTAGTAACCTAGGAGAGTTTTCCCTAAGGAGATTGGTCACATTTCTTTTTTTTTTTTTTTTTTTGCTATGCAGTGCTGTCTTTTCCTTTCTGTATCACAATGACATGGTCTGTCAACAAATTACAGTACTCACAGTAAAAGAGTAAATGTGAATCTTGTCCAGTGTCTTGCAATCAAACTCCCACATACACTAAGGTGTAACTTACAATTTACAATAATTTTCATCAAAACTATAGTCATAGTTTACATCAGAACATCCCTCCAGAGTACACTGTTATATTGACAACATGACTAAGCAACTTTACTGTCTTATCCATACACAATGACACAAGGACTTGTCATTCTGATGGAACCGACATGTTCATTGACACAGACATTTATTTTTGAGATATGAACTAAGGATTTTGAGCAAGAGACTGGCTGTTGCAGGTAATCCATGGTGTTTTGCTATTTCTACGAATTGTTTTGAGAAATGCACTTACTGTTTTGCAAATGTCAAGGATGATTCGAGAAATTTACTTAAGCGACTGAAAAAACGTCTCAGGTTACGTATGTAACCATGGTTCCCCGAGGGAATGAGACGCTGCGACTCAAACGCTATTGGAACGCCATTGGCGAACCACACTCTGAATACGTGTGCATAGTCCAAACGGAAAGGGGCGTGACGTCACGTAAGTGATGACGTCACCCACCAGGAAGCTATAAAAGCATGTGCGCTGGCAATGGCGTCAGCTTCGAAGCATGAAGCGAGCGCTCGCAGGGATGCCAGAAGGATGGTAACACAGAGAAAGGCATACCGGGCGCAAAGTCAAGACATGACGGGGCCACCGAAAGGGCCTGCAGGTCCCCTACTCTCTTTAGGGAAGACAAAAAAACAAAGCGCTAAAAACAAAGCGGTCTTAATGGAAAGGAAGCGGTCTGAGATCTCTTCAATGGGTTCGAAGGGAGGATTACACAGAGCTACAAGTACCACAGCCAGGTCCCAAGTTGGGACACGAGGTCGTACTGGAGGCCTCAGCCTCAGCACACTGCGAAGAAAGCATATGACTAGGGGGTTCTTGCCCACCGAGAGGCCACCCAGAGGGGTGTGGTAGGCCGAAACTGCCGCCACGAGCACCTTGAGGGCGGAGTGGGAAACTCCCGTGGAGAAACGGGCCTGTAAGAACTCCAGAACGGTACCAATTGGGCAGTTAACAGGGTCTAACTGGCGATCTCTACACCAAGCTGTAAAGAGCCTCCACCTAGAAGCATACACTTTCCTCGTAGAGGGAGCTCTGGAGTGGAGAATGGTCTCAATAGCCCCGGTTGAGAGACCAGAAGCTATGAGTTGTGCCCCCTCAGGGGCCACACCCACAACTTCCACAGCTCCGGGCGGTGGTGAAGGGCAACTATGTCCGAGAACCAAACTTGGCCCAGCCAGTACGGGGCTACTAACAATAGTCTGACCCCGTCCCAGCGAACTTTCTCCAGAACTCCTGGGAGCAGAGCGATCGGGGGAAAGGCGTACAGACGCAGCCTCGGCCAGTCTCTGGCATGAGTCAGAGAGTACCAGAGGGGGAGTACATTGCGATGTCTCCTGAGTCGCAAATAAATCCACCTGAGCCTGGCCAAACACTCTCCAAATCTGCTTCACTACATCTGAGTGAAGTCTCCATTCCCCGGGCCTCAGCCCCTGCCTCGACAGGATGTCTGCTCTCCAATTGAGATGCCCAGAAATGTGAACTGCTTTTAAAGAAAGGAGTTTGTCCTGGGACCACACAAGGATCCGGAGCGCCAGCTTGTTCAAGGGGCGCGAACGCAGACCTCCCTGGTGGTTGATGTAGTAGACCACCGCTGTGTTGTCGGTGCACACCAACACATGGTGGCCTCTCAGGTCTGGGAGGAAGTGTTTCAGTGCATAGAACATGGCCAACATCTCTAGACAGTTGATGTGCCATTCAAGATGGCGACCACTCCACAGACCACGGGCTGAGTGGCTACTCATGACCACTCCCCAACCGGTGAGAGATGCGTCCGTCGCTAGTGTGACATGGCGACAAGGAGTTCCAAACACCGGGCCCTGAGACAAGAACCAAGGTTTCTTCCACATGTCTAAGGCACGTAGGCCTCGCCGCGTGACCTTGATTGTGCGAAGTGGGTTTCCCCTCGGGGAAAACCCCTTGGTTTTGAGCCACCACTGTAAAGGTCTCATGTGCAGCAGGCCAAGAGGTATCACGTTGGACGCAGCTGCCATAAGACCCAATAGTCTCTGAAACTGTTTTACAGGAAGTGACTGGCTTTCCTTGACTCTCTTGACTGAAGTGAGGACCGACTCGATCCGAGCAGGTGACAAACGTGCCTGCATCGTGGTCGAATCCCACACCACACCTAGATAAGTGGTCCTCTGTAATGGAGAAAGTACACTTTTCTTGGCATTCAGTCTCAACCCCAAAGCTTTCATGTGGGCGAGGACAACATCTCGATGTTGAGCCGCCAACTGTTCTGACTGTGCTAAAATTAGCCAATCGTCTATGTAGTTTAGAATGCAGATGCCCTGGAGACGCAGAGGTGCCAGAGCTGCATCCACACACTTCGTAAACATACGGGGTGAGAGTCCCAGGCCGAAAGGAAGAACACGATATTGGTAAGCTTCGCCCCTGAAAGCAAACCTCAGGAACTTCCTGTGATGAGGAAGGATGGAGATGTGGAAGTACGCGTCTTTCAGATCTATCGTGACAAACCAGTCCTCGGAACTGATTTTGAGACACGACTTGACTGAAAGTTAACATTCTGAACTTCAGCTTCTTGACTGAGCGGTTTACCCGTCGCAGATCTAGAACAGGACGTAAGCCTCCATCCTTCTTTGGAACAATGAAGTAATGGCTGTAGAACCCGCACTCCCTCTCTTGAGGAGGGACCACCTCGATGGCCTCCTTCCTCAGAAGGGATTTTACTTCCTGCTCCATAATCAGAGCCTGCTCGGTGCCCACTACAGTGGGAAAGACCCCCTCGAAAGGCGGCGGCGGAGCGCCAAACTGGATATAATATCCTTTCTCTACAGTACGCAGGACCCATGCAGACACATTTGGCAGTAGTCTCCACACTGCTAAATAGTCTACTAAGGGAACCAACCTCTCGAGACTGGCCTCTGGTGTTGCCTGAACTGCTAGCTCGGTGCCCTGTAGCGACGGATCGGCAGGAGAAATCCGAACTAACTGCTCTAGGGACCCCCGTAGGGGTGGCGAGCCCCTCGGCTCCGCTACGCAAGCGGGCGGAACAGACCGAGGTTTTGACTCGCAGGAGACCGCTGCGCCCTGTAGCCCTGGCTGGGGTAGCATACTGGTCTCCTGAGGGCATCGGGGGGAGACAGACATCGTGAAATGTGCCGATAGGGGCTGCCCTCAGCGGCCCTGGATGTTTCTTCCAGTCAGGGCCGCTTAGCTGAGGACCTCCTTGACTGAAGCACGACCCTCAGGTCGGGCCTAGCCTTGGAGGTCCCCGGCTTAGGGCGCCACTGGTCCCGCCCCCATTGCGGAGGGGCACGGGTAGCGACGCTCCACCTCCAGCCCAAGTCACCACCTCGAAAAGCTCCTCATACTGGGGCGACTGAGGGTGAGTCATCACGTACGTGATGACGTCACCCACCAGGCAGCTATAAAAGCATGTGCGCCGTCACGCCCCTTTCCGATTGGACTATGCACACGTATTCAGAGCATGGTTCGCCAATGGCGTTCCCATAGCGTTTGAGACGCAGCTCGAGTTCCCGGATGGGGAACTTTAATAGATATTAAATGGATGTTTGAACTTATTTGCTATTTTTTTTTTTTTCAAAATGATCAGAAAAGAGGAAAGCAACCATAAAACAGGAGAAAGTACAAAATTATTACTATACTATATAGTAGTAAAATACATGTGAACAGTAGCCTACTTTTTGATCAGTTCATCAGGAATATTCAGGAAATAATAGATATTGAATGGATGTTTGAGCTTATTTGCACATTTTTTTTTGTTGTTTTTTTTTTTTATCCTCATTCCAAATGGTCAGAAAAGAGGAAACCAACAATAAAACAGGAAAAAGTACTAAATTATTACTATATTACTATACCTCTGCAGCCTCTACCTCTAGCAACAGCCCTCCTATGGACACTATGACCACATTCACCCCTGACACCCCCATCCCCGTTAAGTAAAGGGACGTAATGATCACTTGTTTGTGCTTTGTGAACACTCTCACCTTGCACAGCGGCACCACTGCGCTGCAAAGATGTACCGGGAGATGCATGATTATTAGACGGTCGATCGTCATTTCCAAAAGGCAAATATTCCCCTTCAGAGTCAGAATCGCTAAATAACATTTGCAACAAATCGTCATGGTACAACTTTTTATCAGCCATTTGGCGATTTTCTCTAACAAATCTCACAATTTACTCGCATACAATGAACTGAACTGCTTCTGTATCAATGACACGATAGCTCACTTACTCTGTTATTTCCTCAAACACTTTGAATAGGAACATGATGTCATTTTGGTCTAGAATCGAAGTACTACATGTCTGCCATCTAGTGGTAGGGAAAACAAATGGGATATTACAGGAAGAGATATTATATACAGTCTTTTTTATTAAGTAAGATGTCTTGACGAATTTTGCGACTGCCGCTTAGAGGGTTAACAAATCACTCAGCTCTGCTTGTTGCTCAAGGGTACCACCAATATTGAGCTTGCTGAGGAAATCTTTCGAGCTGTTCTCCAATACCTGATCGTTTTTGGTGTTAACAGTGATCTCCTCAGTATCAGCTGAAACACACTGGAACTTAACCTCACATGTCTCATTTTAATTTCAAACAAAGGACATTTTCCCACAGCACGCTCAAGTAGTCTATCACGACAAGTTTCGACACTAGTTGAGCTAACGGACTTCCCTCGCATTGCCTGGCAATGGGTCCTAAGCTAGTAGCTTGCAATGTGACAGCCTGTTTGTTTCTCCTCATGCACCTCTTAGCAATGTGTCCTACACCATTACAATGGAAACAAATTGGCTGGCCATCATCTGTAAACCTTGGCTGCACCATGGGTTTGCTTTGGATTACAGGCTCTGACTTGATGCATTGTGTGGTGAGTTTCTCCACAGCTTGGGTAAGCTCTCCTACAGCCCTTCCTTGTTCTGCTACAATTTTCAGAACATCTTCAAGACTAACTGTTTTTGTTTCAGGTGCAACAGCAGTACGCTGAACTTTTGTCTCAGACACAACACTTCGATTGCTGACTACTTTTGGGAGACGAGGCTTGGGTTTTTCTAAAGCAGTATTAAGAGAGCTGTTCTCTGATATTTGAAAATATCACATGGGTGTTTTGAATCATTCCCCATTCACAATCTGACCTCCTCTACAGCTGCCTCTTTTAGAAGTTAGAGGACAAAGTCTAACTGGTCCTCTGTAGTCTGACTTCTAGCATGTATCACCCTCTCTACTTTTTCAATAAACTCGTCAACATATCTCCCAACTTTGTTAAAATCACCATTAAATGGTTGTATGTGACATTCTCTCGGTACATAAATATAAGATCTGTTTGGCTCTCTGCTCAAGTTAGCAATCGCTGCCATAGTTTCCTCATGCTTTCTGTTAGATTCTTGAATTTGCATGTACATGTCGACCCTATCACTACTTCCATAAAACTGGAGCATCATCTGATTGTGACATTTTTGAAGCACCCAGTTTTCTTCAGTTTAACTAAATAGAACAGTGGCTTTGGTCATAAAATAGTTTCTTAATCAGTTTGCGATTACTTGGAAGTCAAAGGATATGTTCTCAACTGCTCATAGGTTCCCTGTTCACAATTCCGTCTTCCCTTTTAGACAGTTTCTTGATAGGTGAGATCACCACAAGGTCTGTTCACTGGACAACTGCACCCAGGAAGTAAGCCTCAACTGCATGTTCCACAAACACCCATCTTCACCTCTACCATATTTCAAAATTAATAAAATAATTGACCTATAGGCTCCCACCAGTCAGATACCCCACTCCTAGTACCAAAAAGTGACCTGTGGGTTGAAAGGAAGCAGCACAGGATACACAAAAAAAAAAAAAAAAAACACACACACAACACTTTATTCTGATAGCTGTCTTTGAGCAAGACAGCGGTCGATGGGAGTAATGTCTAATGGAAAAATGTAATAAAAAAAATAAATGTCTTATGTCTCTGTTGTGGTTATTGCACAAAACCAGATCAAACAGTTAATTAAAAAATGAGAAATTAAATGGAGTGAAATAAAATAAAAAATGAAATATGGTAGAGGCTATTTGAACAAAATTAAAACAGTACATTAGCCATTTGTCACAATGCGTGCAGGAAAGCACAACACGACATAGAAGTAAAAGCAAAGTCTTATGCAGGATAAAAACAGACAGGATGACTGGAACATACACGCACACAGTAGGTAACAATTCTGCCGTGCAGAGGCAAAAGACCGTAACTTCGTTTTTGGTCGAAAATGAGTTATTGATATTTTTAGAATATTCAACACCTCCTTTATCATGTGGATAAGTATCTCGAGTCTGTTTCATTGTTTTTTCGAGAAAACAATGCGTTAACAGTAACTTCCAAAAGCCCTAGAGAAACGAAGTTAGAACACGTAACACATGTTAGCGCTCTTTGGCTTTGTTTTGAAACGCTCTAATTAAGTTATGGAACTACGGTACCATTCAATAAAGTTTGCCGCGTTCAAGTTACGATGTTGCTTGTCTAACGTTACTGTCATAACTCTGTCACTGAAGCACTTCTGAAACACACTATACCTGAATAAAAGATATTGTTGAGTGGTTGTTTTAATCAAGCAGACATCAAGCTCAAGGTAAGAAATTGTACAACGCAAAAGATGCATTAGACAAAAGAATTACATCGCAATGTACTTTACTTAGCTTGCTAGCCGCCTATAGCATAAATATATGATACCAATCTGCACCATATACAGCACTGTAAACAAGCAAAGACCAGATAAATTGCCAGCAATAAGTTTTTATTTTCATGATTCATTTTCATTCAACAGTCTAGGGCTACCAACTAACGTTAGTCGACACGAATGCCGTGACAGCATAGCATGTAGCATGATCACATAAAATCAGTGAACATCACAATTAAATCCATATCCTACCTTTTCTTGTAACCAAATAAAATCCATGGCAATGAATGTCATCAGAGATGTTTAATCCACAACAATCCACAAGAATTCTGAGGCATTATTCCTGTCTGCTGGCGTTCATATCAATCAAGACTTCCTTTAAGCTAGGCTATTTTTGTGAATGAATCTGTGGCTCTGAACAAATCGTGAGTCAATGATTCATTTAGCCATTCATAAATACAGCAATTTGCTGTGTTAAAAAATGACTCGATGTCTCACTTAAAACAGTGACTTAGCACCACCTACTGGATTCCAAAGTTCACTTACTTGTACATGATTTGTTATATCTTTGCAGTATTAAATAAATTTTAAATAAATTTTATTAAATACATTATGTTTATTCATTAGTAATATGAAGATCTTTATTCATTAGAAAATCTTGTATTTATTAATGTAATTTACTGTGACCTGTCTGCAGTCGACCTGTTAGTTAAGGCACACCAATTAAAAATACTCTTTACCACAAAGTATTGTTTCATGTCTAATGTATTAATAACGGCACCAGAATGCAACCAAAACACAGGATAGCAATAAGTAGATTGCTATAAGTAATTATCCGTCATCCAAAATAAATACCATGATCTCTATAGATTTTATACAGTTGTTACTAATGATTTTGTAAATGGTGATCAGCAACTGAATACTGATAGTGTGGAAGTTACTGCTCTTTGCCTCGGGGCGACGTCTCACTTTTTGCATAGAATTCAAAGGCAGAGGACAGTAACTTAAAAATAGGGGTCAAAAGTCAAGTTTGAGCTCAAGATTTTTTATGAACATAAATTGCATTATTAAAACATCTAATTGCCAGATTTACAGTGTCCTAGCTATAATTAATTTGGCTGGACAACAACAAATCTTTAAAGTCATTTTTCTCAGTTCCACACTCTAGTGAGTTAAGGTCTTTTGCCTTTGTAGGGCAGAATTGTAGTCGGACAAAGAAACTGAGAAATCAAACAAACTTATAAAGGGATGATAATTACAATGACAGGTCATGGGAATGACACTAATGAACAGGAAGACCAAATAAGGGCATAGGAGAAACCAATACAGTCCAACTAGGGGGGGAAACAATGGGAAAAACCAAACATACAGTCCATGGGGCATGACATTACACCCCCTCTCGGTAGGCGCGACCTCGCGCCGACAAAAAGAAAAAACAAAACACTGAGAGCCGATGATCCTGGGTGACACAGAGGAGCCGGAGGGCCAAGGTGGAGCCCAAGGTTCTGGCGACCGAGGCGGAGATCCTGAGGTCCACAGCATTCTTTGTACATACCCAGTCCGTGCACGTGATCACACCTGATCCACCTCAAACATGCAATCCATAAATGTCCGTAAAAGATGTAAAAGATCTACAAAACACTTCTTATTAACATACTATGCTCACATACATATTTTACTCAGGCACGGCGCCCATCTTGGCCAGGAACTCAGGCACGGCGGCCATCTTGACCGGGAACTCAGGTACAGCGGCCATCTTGTGAGCTGACTCTGGACGGGCGGCCTGAGGTACTGGGCTCTGGGCGGCTGGCAGTACTGGGCTGAGAACTTTCATGGAGGTTTGACGGACTTGGGGAAGCGTGGGAAGCCTAGAGGGAACAAGCTCGTTGGAGACGTATGTGGAGGGTGCTGGCCTTTGGTGAGCTGAGGTGAACGCATACTGTCAGATGGGAGGAGGATTGCAATCCTCCACATCAACACTGAACTTGGAACCACAGAGAACAAGGAGGGTAATTTAGGAAGTCTGCTACGGGTCTTTGGCAATCATCCAGAGTAAGAGCTTGGAATAAATAGTCATCCTTTAGTCCCATCTGGAAGAATGCATTTGACATGTGATCACTCCAACTCACCTGATGGTACAAGCATAAGCCTCCAAAGTGCGTTCCCCCTGCTGCAGGTTGAAGTGTGAGTCCCGAGCCCAGTTCATCTCTTTAGGTCCGGTCATCTGTCATGCCGTGCTGGGTGTGAGGATCCAGGGGAAAACACGAGGAATCGTGAGTAATAACAAAACACTTATTAAAACAATAAACAGAAAACGAGGAACACTATGTAACTATATAAACAAACAGAAAATCAGGAGCAAAACAAACACGACAAAACGTTATGACCGGACAAAGGGATTGAGGAACAAAGGACTATAAATACACAGACAAAGGGGAGTGGCCACTTAACAAGGTAACAAGGGGATGTACAAATATGGGCAAGGTAATACCAACTAAACTAAACCAAAGTGGGAGACAATGGAACAAACCAAATCAATAGCAACACGGGGGAAAACACTAGGATATACTACAAAACAGATGAAGAACCTGACAAATGTTCAGTTTTCTTAAATTTTTCCACTTGGTTACATCAAAACTATACATTTCTCTACATTTTATTCATCATATGCAGTTATAAGAAAACCAAGTGTTACACATGCATAAGTTAATATCAGACAAGCAAAGGGTTTTATAAAACATTTTAAGACTGGTTTTTAATATTTGAATCACTTTATGGTTACATTTTACAAATGTACAAATACGCTCACACATTTTCCTTTTAAGAACCTTAACTACACACATTTGCATACTGTAAGACTATTTTTAGTTACCGACAAGTGTGCACACAGGTGAAATTTACATAGTGTTTGATGACTTTAATCATTCAGTGTCCAAAACAAAATAAAGAACTAAACCACACCTTTTTGGCTATCACCTAAAAATAAACTGTCTCTGTAGTCCGTAGTAATTTTCAAAAATCTCTATTCACCACTCAGAAAGACTTGAAGAGACTGAACAATATCAGCAGGCAGGAGCATCTCTGTCTTTCACAAGTTCCTTTTTTTTATATAACTTCTTGATTAGTTCCGTATTAAACAAGATTTGGGGAAGGAAATTACTTTCTGATGAAGTGTAATACTTCTTGGAAATTTTACACCTACATTAAGCTTGGATTTAATTTTAATCTCAAAGTCTGGATAATAAAATAAACATAAAACATATGGATAATAAAGCCACTGCTCTGCTTAACTGATGCTCCATTCAGCTATGAAGCATCTAATTTAAAGACCAAACAATGTTTCTGTCACGTTTGAGAAGGAGGAGATCTGGGTCCAAATGCAGGTAAGTAGAATTTAATAAAACAAAACACAAACAAGCACAAACAAGGCCAACACGGCACACACGACTTGAATACAAACTAAATAAACAGAACTGAAAACAAGGTCTAGGCAACAAGGTCCGGGAACACTGAAGACAGGAAATAGAGACAAGAAACAATGCAGACTCACCAGAGTGGGGGAAGAGTGGGGATTATAAAGTCTGTGATGATGAGGATCAGCCGGGGTGTGTGTGACGAGACAGGTGACATAATCAAGACAGGTGTATACAATCAGGGAAGTGCAGTGCAAGGGAAGGGAAACAGGTCTCTCAGGTGGCTGAGGGAAACCCCACAGCCCAGATCATGACAGTACCCCCCCTCAAGGGAACGGCTTCCAGACGGAGATAGAAGTCGCCGCCGCATCAGGAACAGAGATAGCGGTCGCCGCCGCACCAGGAACAGAGATAGTGGTCGCCGCCGCATCAGGAACAGAGATAGCGGTCGCCACCGCTTCGGAAACAGAGATAGCGGTCACAGCCGCATCAGGAACAGAGATAGCGGTCGCCACCACATCAGGAACGGAGATAGCGGTAGCCGCCGCATCAGGAACGGAGATAACAATCGCCGCTGCTTCGGGACCAGAGATAGCGGTCACCGCCGCGTCAGGAATAGAGATAGCGGTCGGCGCCGCATCAGGAACAGAAACAGCGGTCACCGCCGCATCAGGAACAGAGATAGCGGTCACCGCCGCGTCAGGAACAGAGATAGCGGTCGCCGCCGCATCAGGAACAGGAACAGCGGTCAGCGCCGCATCAGGAACAGAGAAAGAGGTCACCGCCACGCCAGGAACAGGGATAGCGGTCGCCGCCGCATCAGGAACGGAGATAGCGGTCACTGCCGCGTCAGGAACACAGATAGCGGTCGCCGTCGCATCAGGAACAGAGATAACGGTCGCTGCCGCTTCTAGAACAGAGATAGCGGTTACTGCCGCGTCAGGAACAGAGATAGCGGTCGCCGCCGCTTCGGGAACAGAGATCGCGTTCACTGCCGCGTCAGGAACAGAGATAGCGTTCACTGCCGCATCAGGAACAGAGATAGCGGTCGCGCCGCTTCGGGAACAGAGATAGCTGTCAGTGCCGCCTCCGGAACAGAGATAGCGGTCACTGTCGCGTCAGGAACGGAGATAGCGGACGCCGCTGCATCAGGAACAGAGATAGCGGACGCCGCCGCCTTCCCGCGGAAGAGCGTCTCCGCCCCCGCCGCAAAGTAGGGGCGCATCTGCGCAGCCTCGGCCCTATAGGCGTCCATCTCCGCCAGGCAGGCGTAGATGTACTCGAAACGAGTGGCCGACGCCACCTCGAAGGACATCCCCGCCGTCTCGGGAACAGAGCGGGTGGTTGCCGTCCCCAAGCGGGCGCAAGCCGCCGCCAAACGGGGGGGCACCGCCTCCCTGAAAAAAATTCCTCCCCGCTGGACCCATCTTGAGAGTCTGCATTCTGTCATGTTTGAGAAGGAGGAGATCTGGGTCCAAATGCAGGTAAGTAGAATTTAATAAAACAAAACACAAACAGGCACAAACAAGGCCAACACGGCACACACGACTTGAATACAAACTAAATAAACAGAACTGAAAACAAGGTCTAGGCAACAAGGTCCAGGAACACTGAAGACAGGAAACAGAGACAAGAAACAATGCAGACTCACCAGAGTGGGGATTATAAAGTCTGTGATGATGAGGATCAGCCGGGGTGTGTGTGACGAGACAGGTGACATAATCAAGACAGGTGTATACAATCAGGGAAGTGCAGTGCAAGGGAAGGGAAACAGCGCTCTCAGGTGGCTGAGGGAAACCCCACAGCCCAGATCATGACAGTTTTTGATAGGCTCTCTGTTTCATTCTGCAAAAATTGAAACACTAAAATCATTACAACCCTCACAAAGCAGTATAAAGATGATTTTGGTATTGATGAAATTTTGTCCAAATGTTTAGTTCTCTGGTGTCAGATCTCTCCCAGCTGCTCTGTAATTAAATATTTGTCTTATGTTCATATCAAGTCAACATCTCTCTATGGTAACTGAGGAATGAAACAAATAAATTACATAGCAGCTGTGTGTTTTTCTTTGTCAAACCAGCTAATAGCCTATCAGTCTGATGTTCATTATTTGACAAAGAGACTGCAGTGCATTGTCAGTTTGATGCATAAACTCTGCTACTATGACAAAGCAATTTAAATTTCAACCTGATTTTATTTTGCAGATAACACACACACACACACACATATATACATATATATATATATATATATATATGAAGAGTTTGGTTGCAAAACGCGATAAACGCCATTTTTTGACATTTGGATTTTATTATTGAAAATCACTGTTCAGATGTACCTTAATCTATGTGTGAATTGCTGCCATTAATAAAATTTAAGAATGTACATTTTAGGCCTACTACAAAATGTATTTTTTTCACAAAACGCGATATCCGCCAGACCAGTTTCTTTACAAAGTGCGATATGACCGTACGTGCGCGAGCTCAGCATCCCCTGGGAAGAAAGTCACCGCCGGTGAAGTGCTCCGAGTTTGCTTATAGATTTAACGATAATATCAACACAAAAAACATGTATTTTTAAAAAGAGGATTCAATAGGCTAACTAAAAAACGTTTACCATTTAATTGTTAATACTGTATGCGAGCTGTCAGTCACGTAGGTTAAACAGCTGTCTGTCAGTCAGAGAATCAAAGCTTCAGAGTCAAGCTACTGTAATGTCATGGATTTCGATGACGGATTGGAGCCGGTCATTCCAGCTGCTGTTGGGAGAAAGAGGAAGGCATCTAAAGAAAATCATCAAAGGGAGAAGACCAAACGGGCAAGGCATTCAGGGGAGGGAAAACATCCGAAAATGTATTGTGGTCATCGCGCGAGTAATGCTGGTCTGTGTCATGCCGACAAACTGTCATATGAAGATGTAGCCTTCAACTTCACAAAAATGTATAAAAACGCTACAAAAGTGGACCGGGATAAAATACTCCTCCGTCTCTCAACAATAAACAAATGCAGCAGGGAACGAGTCTCCGCTGATTTCAAGAAGGCCAGGGAGGTCCTGCGCTCCTCCCCATCACATGATGTCTGCAAGGCTACATTTCTAAGTTTATTTTTTAAATAATTAATTTTAATTATTATTATTAGTATTATTACAGTGAAATTATACATTAAATATGACGGGGCGAGGCGAGCTTGTGTCGCGGACTCGGTGCAACAGAGACTGTGACACCGCGTCTCCGCCCGCTCTGATCATACAGGTTTGGTTTTCGAAAATACACACACAAACACACACACACACACACACACACACACACACACACACACACACACACACACACACACACAAATGGTTCACTAGCTTTTCTTAATGGTATTACAGTAGTAGAATATAGCCTAAGGTGGATATATAGCGTTTTGCAAAAAAAAAAAAAAAAAATTATGTTATGTTGTGTATGTTCTGGCCAAAACTAACTCAGAATCTTATTATTATTAATCAATTTTTGTATATACTATTCCTTATATTATATATATTTGTTTATTTTTTTTATTTTTTTACCAATTTAAGATGTTTGACAATGATAAGATAAGTATGTTGCATTATGGCATGGTTTTTGACTTATTTATGAACTATTTATCTACATACAATTAAATAAAAAATATCCTGGATTTTAAGAATATTGTGTCTCTGGCCTTCACTGAGCTCAAGTAATAGTTTTATGTACAAAAATTGTAAATTAACTTGACTGTTGATGTCTTAAATAATAATGTCAAATAACCAACATTTCTCAAAATGGATATATCTCGTTTTGCAACGAAACTCTTCATATATACACACATACACATACATACATATGTAACAGACTTCAAACGGTAATCTCAGGACACCACAGAAACACGATCACACCATGAATAAGATGACAGATTCGCTGGATTTATTCCTAAACAGAGTAGTGAGGCAAAATTAGTATACACAGACATCGGAAGGCCTACTCTCTCATCCCTCTGCTTCCCCGTTCGCATACACAATGCGTCTGAGCGCATACGCTCAAAGGCGAAGCGATACATTTTCCTTCATGTGTAAATGTATAGCTACTAAATCACCTTACACAACATAACGGTGTAAATGAAAGATAGAAACATAACATTTTTTCCAAGAGTTAACATTCAAATGTAATAAAAACTCATAGAAATGCATGTATAACATGTACTGTAACTCCAAATTCCATTCAACTCTGGTTGTGAAATTACTATGTGTACAATAAAATTCTTTTTTTTTGTATGAACAAACCGTGTCACTGCATGAAAATATACAAATCAATTGTTATCAAAATAGCTTAGCATACACTGAAGTACACATACTTATCATATAAAATGTACAAATTACACAATATCCAGTCAAATTAATAATAACAAACCGAAATAACATACCTTGAACAGAGTAGTGAGGCAAAATTAGTATACACAGACATCGGAAGTCCTTCTCTCTCATCCCTGCATGGAGAAATACACGTGCAAATGAAACGCTAAAATGCGTCATAGCTAAAAGCACGACTTTTAAGGAAAATACGCTGATCACACTGATACACGCTATGACAGAAACTTTTAACAGTGTTTTAACATCATGAATACAGCTATTACGACTATAAAGAGACAGTAAATGCAAGATGAATATGAGAGAACAAAACTACCTCTGCTTCCCGTTCGCATACACAAAGCGTGTGAGCGCATAAGCTTAAAGGTGAAGCCATACATTTTACTTCGGTGTCCCACTAATTAAGGCCCCACCTACAACAAATCATAGGAACCCTAGGAACCACTGAAAATAACCATTAATTACAAGTTTTGCTGAAGTTAACTCATTTATAAAACATTTATTCTTGAATATAAAAAAAAACTCAGATTAAACTCAGATGTCTCAATCAATCGGCTACATATATGTATATATATGCAAATTGTATTTGAACATGACAAGCATAAGAAAGTATACATGTCATGACTACGTATGTGCCAGTATTCAGTAATACCATATATCATGGTAATGAATCTGTTCCCTGAGCTAAAAAATAAAACACCCAAAGCAATCTAAAATTAACAATTTAATTGATGTTCAAAAAAAAATGTATATAATGCAGAGAAACAAATGATAAAGCTTGGCTTTTTAAATATCAGGTCCCTTTCTATGAAAGCACTTTTTGTAAACGATATGATCACTGATCATAACCTAGATGTGCTCTGTTTGACAGAAACCTGCAAAAATTTTGATGATTACTGTTACGAACCCTGCCCGTGTCTTTCCGTCTGCTCACCACTGGAGGTCGCCTGCTCATTACATTGACTTTCATACATCACCCCGGACTACACTTTCCATCTTCCATTGCATGGCTTGCACTTTCACCAGCCACCAATCATGAATTGTATATATACTAGGTCACCACAGTCATTCACTGCCGAGTATTGGTTTTGCATTGCAGCCGTACAAAGCGTTCCCTTGTTTTTTTCTTGTTCTGTCTTGTGTTTCCGTGTTCTTATTGCCCTGCCTGGTTTCTCGATCTCTTGCCAGCCCCTTTGGATTACTCTTTTGTCTCGCCCCTTGTTCGCCGACCCTCGTTTGTCTGGACTACTCTTGTTGTTTTGCCTTCGTTATATCTGTTTGCTGTTGCTCGATCCCCCTGCCTGTTTATTGACAATGTCTGTGCTTAACCTTAATAAAAGCATGCCGACCATCCAACCATCTCATGTCCATACGTAACAGAATACTCAGCCAAGCCAAGATCCAGCAGCTTTTTACCCAGACATTGGCCAGGTATGGACACTGCGAAACTGCGTCAGTAATCAGCTACTTGTATGATTGATTGTTCTGATCATTGCATAGGAAACAGTATCAACGCCCCCTCACTATTGCTTGTTTTGACAACATAAAATAAAAAGGTAATTTCCAGTCAAAGCATTATGTAATCACTTACTTACGGTTCGATGCAACTGGAGTCAGATGTAGTATCGCTTCATCTCTTAACATGAACTCTTTGTGAACTCTCCATGACACTGTGCCCCGTGTAAAAAACAAAATGCTCTGATCAATCCTCTGACATGATCTGGCATGCCATTAAAAATAAAGTATCCACTGGTTCCTTATGCCCAGATGCTTCTGATATCAGTACAAAATTGCGAACAACCTGTTTAAACAAAACACACCACAGCGAAAATCATTTCACTCCATTTGTCCTGATGACAGACTCAACACACACATGGACTGTATCATAAAGTGAACACACATCTGTACAGTATACTGCATCCAGTGTAGACAACATAGCGGCAGTGAATGTAATTTCTATTTGTTTTTGATGTGACACGACACACGCATTCAGTGTAATCAAGTCAGCCATTAGCAACTGAACGCCGGTGGGCGGGGCATATGTTAATATCTTGTTCTGGAGGCAGACTTTATTTAAATGACTTGAGCTAGCTGGTGTCAATTTGCCCCATAGAGACAGAGCGACACGCATCATTATCTGAAAACCACGCCCACTGGGGCTCCCACCTTGCTATGTGACAAGGTACAGTAAACAAGCCCAGAACTACGTTTTTAATAAGCTGTCGACCTAAAAAAACGAGCGTTTAAGGATACAAAAGTAGTGCAATGTGTCATATTACTCAGAGAACTAAGCCCACTGGAGGGAAACTTAATCGCTACAGGAAACAATCATTATTTTTAACCATGTCAAAGGATTATTTCACCACCCTATGTAAACCTAAGAGGGAGAGATATTTTGAGAAACTAAATGTTCTTCCTCAGCTGGGATCGTTTAGAGCCCATTTTGAAAGTTCAAACTTGGGGGCACCATACATACAGATCTGGCCATTTAAAATGCGCATGGGAAGGAAAGTGGTCTCCGCGTGACACCGGTGTATTCTGAGGGATCACAGAAAATACATTGACACAGGAAAGACATTATCAGTAGGGGGCAGTCATGTAACGCACTGAACTGAAGCGGCAGCAAACATCGCTGCAAGCTAAAAGACTCCTTTGTATGATGACCTGGAGGGGACACCTTCGGTTCACTTATGTTTGTCGTGGCCACGACATATAAACTCGTGGGAACGTCATATTATGTCGTTGCCACGAGATATTAATTCGTGGGAACGTCATATAAACTCGTGGGAATGTCATATTATGCCGTGGCCACCAGATGCAATGATGAGGGAACGAGATCCATTTCTCGTGTCCACGACTTCTTATATTGAGGAAACAACCCAGCCGGCATTTCAACGTTGATTCAAAAACTTTCGGATTAGCAAAAAATTTCAAGGTTGATATTGTGACGTCTTTTCAACGTGGAAGTAACGTTGATTCACCGTTGAAATCGCGACTTTGTTTCACCCTCTTACCTTTCGGGTTATGCTCTTCTGTCGATGTTGAATCAACAGTGAAAAACCTTTCGGATTTGCAAAAATTTTCAACGTTGATATTATGACGTTGATTCACCACTGAAATCGCGACTTAGTTTCACCGTCTTACTTACCTTTCAACAACGGTGAATACACAACTGTACGTCCAATTAGAACCAGTTTACATTTAGATCAGCACTGTACGTACATGTTAGTTAAAAATCAAATGACTAGCAGCAATGGTATCAACTTCAATAAACTAACACATGGTCAATATTGTAAAACAAGTTTTATTTTGGAAACATACACTGTGTAAATCAAAATAAAAACCTGTCGAAAACATTTTCCAAAAACAATACAAATACATTAATTCTGCTCACATGCTATTGTAGCCCAGTTTGTGATGAATACAAAGTAATCAGACTTTATTACACATTACCAGTCAGAAGTTTCTCACAGTAAAATTTTAAATGTTTTTTTTACGTCTCTTCTGCTCACCAATCCAAGTACAAAAATTTTTAATAAAATATATTTGTACTATTTAAAATGTTTTTCATTTGAAGATATTTGAAAATGTAATTTAATCCTGTGATGTCAAAACAGATTTTTTTATCATCATTACTCATGATCCAGTCACCTTCAGAAATCATTCTAATATTCTGATTTGCTGCTCAAAAAAATTGTTGAAACAGCTCAGTAGAATTCTTTCAGTTTGCTTTGATGAACTGAAAATGAAACCATTTCTCTGATATAGAAATCTATTGTAATTGTGACGCAGCCATTGACTGATCCAGAGGTGTGGGATCCATATGCGATACTTTATTAACAAAATCCAAATAAACAGGCCAGGTTCAATCACCAGCAGACAGGAATAATACAGATAATCCAAAGAGTAGTCAAAGTCCAGGCAGAAGGTCAAAAGGCAGGCAGCGAGAGTTCAAACAACGTCCCTTGGGTGGTGTGGCTCCCGGAATAAGGTCAATAGCGCAGTCTCCAGAGCGATGAGGAGGTAATTGGGTGGCCTTGGTGCGGCTAAAAGCCTCCAGCAGATCATGGTACTCAGTGGGTATGGAATTCTTGATGTTGTGGTTGGTAGAAGACTTTACTGACTTGACTCTGGGTTGGAGGCAGTGCTGCTGGCAGTGGGGAGACCAACGGGAGATGATGCGGTCCATCCAGGAGATGGTTGGTCCGTGTAGATTAAGCCATGGGTAGCCCAGGATGATGGGTGACTGAGGTGAGGTAATTATGAAGAAGCGGATGGTTTCTAGGTGAGAGGGTTCGATCCGGAGAGTGAGATCGTCGGTGGTGTGGTCGATAAATCCAGATCCTAGCGGACGCCCGTCGAGGGCGGCCACTGCCACATGCGGAGTACAAGAGAGAATGGGCAAGTGGTTAGCAGTGACAAAGTCAGCATCAATAAAGTTCCCGGCAGCGCCGGAATCAATCAAGGCTGTGGTTTCAATGGAGATATCTTTAAATCCTAGAGACACTGGTATTTCACAATGGCTAAAAGGAGATTTGTCTCTACTCACCGAAGAAGGTGGACGGGGTGGTCGAGTGGGACAGTTAGCCCTGATGTGACCTGCTAAACCACAATAAAGGCACAGGTTGCCCCGGATCCTTCTCTCCCTCTCCTCCAACGTTATTTTCGTAGCTCCTAGCTGCATGGGTTCAGGAGCCGCTTCAGAGGTAGGCATGGTAAGAGGAGCAGAAGGAAATGGTTGATTGTGCTTACGTGTTCGCATTACGTTGTCTACCCGGATGGAAAGATCGATGTATTGCTCCAATGTAAGTCCCTCATCCCTGCAGGCCAACTCCATTTGTAGGTTTGGGTTGAGTCCTTTACGATAATGGAGCTTGAGAGGCTCATCGTTCCATCCGCTTTGGGTGAGAGCGTAGTCCGCTGCGGTCTTTCTGCCTTGCTGTAAAGCCATAAGTTGCTCCCCCGCCTCACCGCTCTCAGTACTGGGCAGGAAGTCCTCCTTGAAACGTTGTAAAAACGCAGAGAAGGATGGAAAGGTTGGTCTATCTAGCTGCCAGACAGCGGTAGCCCAATCCAGGGCTCTCCCGGAGAGGAGTGAGCAAACAAACGCGATCTTACTCTCATCAGTGGGGTATAGATGTGGCTGTTGATTAACAAAGAGTGAGCATTGAAGGAGAAATCCCTTACATTTTACAGAAGTACCATCAAACTTCTCCGGGAAAGCAAGACGTGGACTGGAGGCAACTGGCTGAGCTCCCGGTGGTGGTGTGGTCACGGGGAGCGAGGCGGGTGGAGCAGTTACCTGTAGACCTTGTAAAGCCGTCACCAGCTGCGCCGTGAGATTGGTGAGTCGGTTCAATTGCTGCTGGTGGAGTAACAGCGTTGAGGCTTGAGCTGACAACTCCGAAGTGATCTGGAACACAGTCGCTGGATCGGTCGACTCAGATGACATCTGGAGCATGGTCGCTGGATCGGTAGGTGGCGAAGTTTTCTGTGACGCAGCCATTGACTGATCCGGAGGCGTTGGATCCATATGCGATACTTTATTAACAAAATCCGAGTAAACAGGCCAGGTTCAATCACCAGCAGACAGGAATAATACAGATAATCCAAAGAGTAGTCAAAGTCCAGGCAGAAGGTCAAAAGGCAGGCAGCGAGAGTTCAAACAACAAATAAACAGTCCGGTTGGTAACAGGTAATCTAGATAGAGAATAACGCTCAGGATTGATAGTCAGGCTAACAAAACTTCGCAAATAACAAGCCAGCATGGCGCTCTATAAATGGCCGACAAAGGGGAAGTGAACCGGATGACCCAGAACCGGAAGTGGGAGTCCCAGGCACGGGATTGTGGGAAATGTAGTGAGTTAAAAGTCCGGAGATGGTTCCCGCTGGCGGCGATTAGAGGGAGCCACAGAGACCGCACTTGTGACAGTAATATTATAAATGTCTTTATTATCACTTTTGATCAGTGTAAAGCATCCTTGCTAAATAAAAGCTTTGAAGTATGGTATATAATTTTACAAATGATTTTTATTTCAAGTAAATGCTAATCTTTGGATCTTACTATTCATCAAAGAATCCTGAAAAAAAATCTACTGCTTAAATATTGATAATAATAACTTGAACAGCATATTGTCAGGATTATGTCTTGTTCTGTTCTGTTCTCCCAGTGTTTTCTCCCCTTATGTTTCATAGTCATTTTGGTTTAGTCCTTGTCTCCCCCTTTTGGTTCATGTTCAGTTGGTTTAGTCTATGCCCTTATTTGTACTTCCCCCTCGTTATCTTGTTATCTCATTTGTTACCACGTCCTTGTCTCAGTATATTTAAGTCTGTGTTTGCTCACCCCCTTTTGTCCGTCGATGTGATTGTTGCACCAGTTTCCCCTTTTATGCCTGGATTTCTGTTTGTTTTATTTAATAAAGTGTGTTTTTGTTTATACTTCGTTTCCCTGGATTCCATCACCTCTCCATCCGCACGCTAACCGTGACAGATCGACGGACCAAGACAAACATGAACTGGGCTGAGGAATATCTCTGGGACCTCCAGCAGGGAGAACGGCCATTGGAGGAGTTCGTGGAGGATTTCCTGAGTGTTTCCCATCTGGTGAGATGGAGTGATTCAATGTTAAATGCTTGCTTTCGGTTGGGACTAAAAGATGTAGCTCTGTTTAGTCTGATAACCAATGATGATTGTCGAAAACCCCTAGCGGATTTTATCAATCATGTACTTAGTCTCAGTAATTCCAAGTTCCTTGTTGATGTGGAGGATTCCTATCCTCCTCCCAACCGAAAGCATGCTATTACTCCATCTCACCACAAGCCAGTGTCCTCCACCTCCTTCTCCAATGAGCCCGATCCATCCAAGCCTTCCACGCTTCCCCACATCCTCCTCAGTCCAGTTCAGCCGGCAGCCACCCCGCGCTCTAGTCTACCGGCCTCCGCCCAACGCTCAAGCCTGCCGGCTTCCTCTCCACGCTCCAGCCCGTCAGCCTCCAAGCCAGCGTCAGCTCGCAAGATGGCTGCCACGCCAGAGTCTGTTCGCAAGATGGCTGCCACACCAGAGTCTGTTCACAAGATGGCCTCCGTTCCTGAGTCCCCGGCCAAGATGGCCGCCGTTCTTGAGTTCCTGGTCAAGATGGCTGATGTTCCTGAATCCCTGGCCAAGATGGCCGCCAAGCCTGAATCCCTGGCCAAGATGGCCGCCAAGCCTGAATCCCTGGCCAAGATGGCCGCCGTTCCTGAGTTCCTGGCCAAGATGGTCACCAAGCCTGAATCTCTGGCCAAGATGGCCTCCGTTCCTGAGTCCCCGGCCAAGATGGCCGCCAAGCCTGAGTCCCCGGCCAAGATGGCCGCCAAGCCTGAGTCCCCGGCCAAGATGGCCGCCAAGCCTGAGTCCCCGGCCAAGATGGCCGCCAAGCCTGAGTCCCCGGCCAAGATGGCCGCCAAGCCTGAGTCCCCGGCCAAGATGGCCACCAAGCCTGAGTTTGCACCCAAGATGGCTACCGCCAAGTCAGAGTCTCCACTGGTTCCGCCCAGCCTCCCTGAGTCTCCGCTGGTTCCGCCCAGCACTCCAGTGACCGCGCCGCCAGAGCGCCCTCCAGTGACCGCGCAGCCAGAGCGCCCTCCAGTGACCGCGCCGCCAGAGCGCCATCCAGTGACCGCTCACCCAGAGCCTGCTCATTCAGAGTCTCCGCTGGAGACGTCCAGCTCTCCAGAGTCTCCACTGGGGTCGTCCAGTCCTCCAGAGCCCGGTCCTCAAGAGCGCCGTCCAGAGCCCGCTCCTCAAGAGTACTGTCCAGAGCCCGCTCCTCAAGAGCACTGTCCAGAGCCAACGCCTCCTTCAACGTGCCCTCCTGCACCGCCTCCAGAGCCGACGCCTACTCCGGAGCTCTCTCCTGCACGCCCTCCAGATCCGGCGCTTTCTCCAGCACGCCCTTCAGTGCTCTCCTGGGTGGACTATGCCTTAGGTTCCCCCAAGAAAATTTTTTTGGGGGGGCTACTCCCCTGATCAGCCATGGCCACCTGGACTGTTTACTCGGCCATGGCCTCCTGAACCCCCAGATCTGCCATGGCCACCTGGACTGTTTACTCGGCCATGGCTTCCAGAGCCCCCAGATCCACCATGGCCTCCTGGACTGTTTACATGGCTATGGCTTCCAGAGCCCCCAGATCCACCATGGCCTCCTGGACTGTTTACATGGCCATGGCTTCCTGAGCTCCCAGATCCGCCATGGCCTCCTAGACTATCTGCTCGGCCATGGTCCCCTGAACTCCCTGATCCGCCCTGGAGACCACCCTTGTGGGATGTTAGTCTATGCCCTTATTTGTACTTCCCCCTCGTTATCTTGTTATCTCATTTGTTACCACGCCCTTGTCTCAGTATATTTAAGTCTGTGTTTGCTCACCCCCTTTTGTCCGTCGATGTAATTGTTGCACCAGTTTCCCCCTTTATGCCTGGATTTCTGTTTGTTTTATTTAATAAAGTGTGTTTTTGTTTATACTTCGTTTCCCTGGATTCCATCACCTCTCCATCCGCACACTAACCGTGACACATATTAGGATGATTTCTAAAAGTTCATGTGACACTGATGACTGGAGTAACAGGAATAAATTACATTTTAAAATATTTTAAATAATATTAAATATTATTTTAAATAATACAAATATTATAAAGCAGAAGGAAATTATTTAATAATAATTAAAAAAAACAACTTAGTGTTCAAAAACTTTTGACTCGTAGTGTATTTTTTTCAGATACTGAAAAAAACACACAGATGTCAGGGTTTAAACTTCTCCAAATTCCTAGACCCCAGAAGGTTAAAGACTCAAAAGTTTTTGTGCAATAACATGCATATTTTGCGCTGCACAAGAGAAACCTTTTTTAGAATAAAACCACTTGATCTCTTATTTGGTGGTTAACTATGGTTCTGTGAAAACAGGTTTACAAATGTGTCTCATTATAAGAGATGTGTACATTTGTGCAGTGCAAATGGGTAAAAGACTTTGAGAATGGAACCTGCAACAAGAAAAAATGTCGTGGTGAAGGGATCAAAAAGCAATCGCCTTAAAATTCTTTATGCAGGAAATACCTTAAATGAAATGTATTTATTATTTTAAGCCAAAATGTTTCTTCAAATTCTGATAAAAATAACAGCCTTGTGCATATATCATGGTTGTGCTTCGGGTGATCTTTGAAAGAGTCCCAGCTCTGGGTCCTTTCTGATGCTGTCCTCTCCTCTCTCCCCCACTTGTGTGCTTTCTGTGCTGTCCTGCATAAACAAAAACACCAAAAATAAAATTTCATAAAATACCAACATTGATACTGTTGAATATCTTTAACTGAAAACACTCAATACAAAACAAATCTTGTACAATATTTTTACTTTACAGTCCAATAACAGTGGAGTTGGAAACAAAGTGCACAACACTTCATTAAACACATTTTGACGTATTCAGATTAAAATTTAAAACAACATGGTTTTAATCACAATTCTAACAAAACAGTATACTTAGTGAAACAAGTAAAATCATATTGAGTACATTTGTATTAAATTAAATAAACTTATAACAAAAGATCAATGAATCTCTACCAGAAGTGAGAGTGCAAAGTAGCAGATGAACTATTCCTTACCAAACTGCCAAAAGCTGGATCCTTAATGACTCTACAAGGAGAAAGAATAAATGGTTTACTGAAATTTTCCTAAAAGGCTGTTTTTTGTTTTAAACCATTCCTTTAAACAATCTTAATTAATTTTAATTAAAGACATTTGCTGTTATATGATATTCAGAAAAGAAAGATAAACATGTCATCTTTAGGACTGTTATTATAGGATTACAATGTAAACACATCTGCAGTAATGCATGGCATTTATATAGAAAAACGTGAATCTCTAAAAGACAGACATTAACAAATACTAGCAACACACCAGATATAGACGTTTTTCCTGAACACGGAAGTAAGTCCGACTCTTAACTGAAAGAATGCTTTGCATTTCCGGTCTGCATTGTTTCTAGTCAAATTAGGGTATATTCCGAGCTAATAAACTAATGTTAAACCTATTAAAATGTTTTTAAAAAGCACATGGCTCCATAACGCCATCACTTGGCAATGTCGCAATGACCGTCATTTGTCAGTGCCTCACTTTAATGAGTGTGTAGATGACACGAAGCAGCGGACCTTAGCTACATTAAAAACAGATGGACGCTATTTGAATGGGTTCCTATGGAAACCGGAACAGAAAAGCATTCAATCTGACGTTAGAATTCGTAATGGCGGCGCTCATCGTTTACTCAGGAAAAAGGTCTATATATGCGACCAGATGAGCTAATATTGCTAGCGCTCTAAATGCGATTAGCTTCTAACTTTTGCTGTCTGTGATAATAAAGCAGCACAAACACACACTCAAGTATTTATCTTCTGCAGTTAATTACTGCAGGAATTACTGAATTACTGCAGGAATTACTGAGACTACATGTCCTTTACCAATTTGTAAGCTATTGTACTATTTTTTAAAAGGTAATAATAAATACTTATTGTCTTACCTGATTTAGCCACTGCTGTATGTTTTCAGAGACTCGCAGCTCACGTCTATTTCCTCTGTGTTCTGGTTTTTGTTCTCCGTTTGGATCTCACAATTCAAATATGCTCAAAATAAAAATATAACAGGAAAATATAAAATAATTTGGGACCAACTGAATAATTTCGGTAAGCCGCAGCTCTCATACAGTCTACGCAGCTCACAGCCTCACAAGAAAATGCGGTAACGATCAATTTTTTTTAAATTACAAAGGCGCGGGCAGTTTCACCTGTCAGTTTCCTGAATGACAGCCAGATGAACCAATCACGGTCAAAGCAGTAAGGTAAAACAACCAATAGGAATTGTTTCAGCATGTGTAAGCAAAATGTATTTAGTTTTATTGTTGATGATTATATTTAAATACACGTATATTTTATAATAAGTTTCATGAAATAATAATGTCCATAATCATTTAAAAGGCAAACATTTCTGAATGCTGAAGACATGATCTTATGTTGATTTATAAGTTAACCTTGTTAATTACATTACATTTACATTTACATTTATTCATTTAGCCGACGCTTTTATCCAAAGCGACTTACAATTGGGAATACAACAAGTGATTCATCCTAAGGAGGCAGATCAACATAGGAAGTGCTCAAAAATACCATATATCAGGCGTTGTTAGAAGAGTGCAGGCTAGAAGGAGAAGATCAAGAAAGAGAGGAAAAGCAGGCTAGAAGGGAGGATCAAGAAGAGAGGAGAATTTTTTATTTTTTTTTATTGAGTCACATAGTGTCGAAAAAGATGGGTTTTCAGCAGTCGTTTGAAAGCTGTTAAGGAGTCTGCATTCCGGATAGGGGTGGGAAGATCATTCCACCAGGCAGGGACATTGAACGAGAATGTTCTGGACAGTGATTTAATACCTTCTGGAAGGAGTGTAGATGTGTAGTAGTGAATGGAGGTAGGCAGGTGATGATCTGGTGGCTGTCCTATGCAGTGATATGAAGAGAGGTGTGACATGGGCCTTTTGGGGCTCATTGAAGACCAGTCGTGCTGCTGCATTCTGAATCATTTGTAGAGGCTTGATTGTACATGCTGGAAGACCAGCTAAAAGAGCATTGCAGTAGTCCAGCCTGGAAATGACCAGGGCCTGGACGAGGAGTTGTGTAGCATGCTCTGTTAGGAAGGGCCTGATCTTTCTGATGTTGTACAATGCAAACCTGCAAGATCGAGCAGTTTTAGCTATGTGGTCTTTAAAAGTCAGTTGGTCGTCAAAGATTACACCCAGATTTCTGGCTGAAGTCGATGGGGTAATTGTTGATGAACCTAACTGGATGGAGAAGTCATGCTGTAGAGATGGAGTGGCAGGAAAGATAAGGAGTTCCGTCTTTGCTAGATTGAGCTGTAGATGGTGTTCCTTCATTCATGCAGAGATATCCGCCAGGCAGCCTGAGATCCGTGCAGCTACCGATGGATCGTCTGGTTTGAATGAAAGATAGAGTTGTGTGTCATCAGCATAGCAATGGTAGGAGAAGCCATGTGCCTGTATGATGGGGCCCAGAGATGTAGTGTATATGGAGAAGAGGAGAGGTCCAAGAACTGATCCCTGAGGAACCCCAGTGACCAGTTGATGAGTTTTGGATACCTCCCCTCCCCAGGCCACTCTGAAAGACCTACCAGAGAGGTAGGATTTGAACCAGCGAAGCGAAGTCCCTGTGATGCCCAGCATTGAGAGGGTGGACAGGAGGATCTGGTGATTCACAGTGTCAAAAGCTGCAGATAGGTCCAGCAAGCAATAATTATTATTATTGTTATTAATATTATAATTTAAACACTTGCTTTTGAAGGCATATATAACCGTTTAGCATTCAAAGTTTTATTAAAGTTGTTTTACCTTTGAAACAACAACCGACCTAATTTCAAACAAATTTCAATGTTGAAGGTTGGTCATGTGCTGGGATGTAACTCACTGAACTGAAGCGGCAGCAAACATCGCTGCAAGCTAAAAGACTCCTTTGTACGGTGACCTGGAGGGGACACCTTCGGTTCATTTATGTTTGTCGTGGCCACGACATATAAACTCATGGGAACGTCATATTATGTCGTTGACACGAGATATTAATTCGTGGGAACGTCATATAAACTCGTGGGAACGTCATATTATGTCGTGGCCACGAGATGCAATGATGAGGGAACAAGATCCATTTCTCGTGTCCACGACTTCTTATATTGAGGAAACAACATGCATTTCCAACATGTTCTCACTCCCAACTCGTCATATATTGACACTTGGTCAGGAACCCTCGGCGTCATTTATTGACGAACAGGGTACCCCTTCAGCGTCATATTTAGACGTGCAGGGATTCCCCATAGAATCTGTACCGGAGCCTGAGGCGTTGAAATTTGACGTGTTAGGTATATTAAGCACGGGTCGTAACTACGATAAATAGGAATAAAAAAGAATAAATAAGTTATGGCAGGGCTAGTCAGTTGGTGGCCACAAGGTCATATTTATTTAGCTCATCAACTGATTTTTTTTTTTTCTTTAAATAAAATAAACGCTGTTTGATATCAAAGTGCTGTCTGTGAAACAGCGTTCAGCTGTGACTTTAACAACGCTCCATGGCGCGAGCAACACCAGTATCCTAAGCACTTTAAGTGTTTCTTAGTTTTTATCGGAGACTTACTGATATTGATAAGCATATGTAATGTGCTGTGATTATGTTTGGTTAATCAATGATTAATCAGCGCAGTGCGATTAATAATAATAATCATTATTATTTAATTATTTGTTTGTTTGTTTATTGGTTGGTTGATTGATTGATTGATTATTTATATTGTATTTTTATTTATTTATTAATAAATCAATCAATCTGTGGCGCTGACGTCATTGTATGGCGCGATCCCAAGATCCATTGCGATTTTCCACTCGGTAAGTAGAACAGTTAATTGATATAGATGTAAACAATTACTTACATTTTCGGTACAAAAACTGTTCAGTCAGGTCAAGAAGTTGTGTTTAGAACCTAGAAGTGCAAGGTAGAAGTTTCGTGATGCAGTAAATGACAGCAGACATTATAAAATATATAATTATAAAATACATAATTAGCTGCACCATATGTGTAGTAGGCTATGTTAGCTAAGTTGGCTAATTAAATTCAAATTTGTTTATTTTTTTCCACATATAATCATGCAAGGTAATATGATAGGAGATTGTATGATTTTTATGATGTGTTTTCATATTACAGTAGCTCACAACACTTCAGCCAATTATAAATGTTGAGATGAGGAACAGTGTTGCCAGATTGGTTTGTTTTCCAGTAATTGTTAGAAATAAACACAAATGTATATAGTAAAAACACAAATCTTAACAATGGTAAACAATAAAAATGTATTTATAGCTACAACAATACTGTGGCTTATCACAATTATTTAATATGTCATAATAAAGCAAATTAAGTGTTCTTCTCTAAAGAAGGCTACGTTGTTTCTACATTGTAAACTGTTTTCCATGTCTGTCATTTGGCACAACAGAGATATCAAAGTTTCACCTTCACATTTACCAGCTTCTCACTTCTCCTTTATTTAACACGACCCCCCCCCCCCCCCCCCCACACACACACACACACACACATACACACACACACACAAACAAACCAAAGGCACTTTTAAGAGCCACGTCTGTCTTTTTAACTTGTCTCTCTGTAGATTGCTCTCTCTCTCTCTCTCTCTCTATCTCCCTCTCTTTACATCTGTAGTTCTTATATCTGTCCATTATTCTGTTCCTCTCAATAGGTCTTAATCTGTCTGTTTTGTTTGTTTGTTTGTTTGTTTTGTTTATTCCTGCTGTATATATATATTTTTTTTTTTCCAATTATGACAAGGCCCAAATTTAGGCCCTGCCCATCCTGCTAGACTCCCAATCAGGCAAGCAGGAAAACGTGCTATGTCTGCTTTGCAAGTCTGTGTAATAAACAAAAATTAAAAGACAAAGTAGTGTCACTGGACAGTGAGTGGGGGAAATCTGTCATAAAAAGCAGAAATGTTGGCCGCATAATTGATTCTGCCCGTATTGCAGTAAGTTAAATAAGCTAATTTTTAAGTGTTATTTGAAGTGTAACTGTAAGCACATGTTTGTCACATATCATAGACTAGTACCAGTGTGATGTGGCCTTTATAAACTTATTTAAGGAAGACTCTATCTTTATCTTTAAATTGTGTTAAAGAGAAACAATAAGTTGTGTCACATAAGGAGTCAGTCATGTTGGCAATGTTAGAAACTGAATGCACTGCATTTGGTAATGCTTTTTCTCAAATAATTTTTACAAAACAGATTAAGGCTCATTTTCTTACATTGCACTCCATGAAATGACCTTAAAATAAAATTGCTTTATACAGTACTAATGTATCTAATATTTCAGTGGGTTGTAGTAACTGCTTTTGTTCATTTCAGGTGCGGAAACTTGAGGCAGTGTGTTACAAGCCCATTTTATTTATAGGAAAACAAGATAAAAAAAAATCAAATAAGTGGGTTGCAGACATCATAACCCATCTGCACCCCACTCCTGTCACAAGACATTTTTTGGAGAAGATGCAAAGGGCTTATGAATTTATCTTGACTAAGGGTAAGAGCAAGATTTCTGTTTAAAAATAATTATTATTATTATTTAAAATATATGTACTATGACATCCCCATAGCAGAGCAGCACACCAGCCCCAGTCAGGAGCAGTGCAACAGTTCCATCGTGGAGCAGTCCGAGAGCCTCACTGTGGAGCATCCGGAGAGCCTCACCGTGGAGCAGCCGGAGAGCCTCACCGTGGAGCAGGAGAGCCTCATTGTGGAGCAGTCGGAGAGCCTCACAGTGGAGCAGTTAGACAGTCTCACAAAGGAGTCCGAGACTGTATTTATACTCGACCTGGTTCCTCTCTCTTTCCCACGCTCTCCAACTTCTCTCTCTCCTTCCTCCTCTATTGTTGTTCTTCCTCCATACTCTTCTCCTCCTCCACCTCCACTGCAATGCTCTAAGTCTTTGCGACACAGGAAGAAAAGGACGACACCAGCCCCTTCTGCCACCTCTGTCTCTTCTCTATGTCTTATGACCACTGATCTCTCCCTTCCACAGTCTTGTCCTCCACCTGCTGCTTCTTCCATCTCCCAGTCCTTGAGTCAGGAGGGGCCATGTGTGAAGAAGAGAAGAAAAGGTAAGTTTTATTTTTCAGTGGTAAACCTTAATCCACACTTTTAATGAATTTGCTCTCAGACAAAGTTGACTTCAAGCAAATTAGATTTATTTTATTGGTTGTTTTAGTTTTTGGTTGGTTAAGTTGTTTAACTGTGTTTAAGTGGCCAGTGTCCAAGGGCTGTGATTAATATCAATCACTATTTTAAAGGGGTCATCGGATGCAAAACGTCTAGGTTACGTATGTAACCCCTGTTCCCTGAGGACAGGGAACGAGACGCTGCGTCCTGGTGGACACTATGGGAACTGCCTCCAGCGTGACCGGCTCTGAAGCTCTTATAGAACAACAACAATGAACTTTGACATTGGCCGGCGCCAGCCTATGACATCATCACAAGGCGCCTACCAGTATAAAGGTGTGCTTGTGAATACATCAACCATCTTTTTGTCTGATGAAGACGTAAGTGGGGCCCGAAGCATGGCTACGAGACGCAGCGTCTCGTTCCCTGTCCTCAGGGAACAGGGGTTACATACGTGACCTAGACGTTCCCTTCCGGAGGGAACTCTACGCTGCGTCCTGGTGGACACTATGGGAACGTCTATACCAACGCCGCCATGCTGAGGAGTAAGTGATCAACTGACTGAATGAGGAGTCAAGAAGGAACATCACTCCCCACTACCAGCGAGAATCGCTTGGGCCGACGTCATGGCTAGCTCGGCTACCCAAGCACGGAACTCCAAGGAGTGGAGGCCTGATTCTTCTAAGCGAGAGTAGGCCTAACTACACTCACCGCTACAGAAAGTAGTGAAGCTTATCACTAAGCCTTCATACTAAGCGGGGGTTCTGAAGAGCGGAGGCTCCAGAAAGACTCTCTAAACGAGAGGAAGCCTGGCAACACTCTGTGCTTGCGGGGGAACTCTGGGAGTGGAGGTCGGAGACCTAACTACACTCAACACTGGAGGTGATTCATGAGGCTCCAAGAACCTAAGCAATAGAACCACCTAAGTGGAGACTATGGAGAGCGGAGGCTTAGCCAAACTCTCAAGTGAGAGGAAACCTGGCGACACTCTGTGCTTAGCAGAGGACGACTCTAAGAGTGGAGGTCTCATGACCTAGCTACACTCAACACTGGAGGTGTCCCGTGAGGCTGAATAGCCTATCCAACGGAACTCCCTGAGTGGAGTCTAGAGAGTGGAGGCTTTTAGTCAACTCTCGAATGAGAGGGAGCCTGGCGACACTCTGTGCTTAGCAGAGGACGACTCTAAGAGTGGAGGTCTCATGACCTAGCTACACTCAACTCTGGGGTAATCAGTGAGGCTGAATAGCCTATACAACAGACTACCTAAGTGGAGTCTCTGGAGAGTGGAGGCTTCGACGAGAGGAAGCCTAGCAACACCCTGTGCTAGCAGGGAACAATTCTAAGAGTGGAGGTCTCATGACCTAGCTACACTCAACACTGGAAGTAATCAGTGGGGCTCAGTATCCTATGCCACAGGTTTACCTGAGTGGCGTTTCTGGAGAGTGGAGGCTTTAGCAAGAACACTCTCAAACGAGAGGGAGCCTGGCGACACTCTGTTCTTAGCAGAGGACGACTCTAAGAGTGGAGGTCTCATGACCTAGCTACACTCAACACTGGAGGTAATCAGTGAGGCTCAAAAGCCTAGCTAACGAAACTACCTGAGTGGAGTCTCTGGAGAGTGGAGGCAAGCGGGAGCCTACTACACTCGATCCTGCTAGCAGTGCTACCTGGATTGGAGTTGGAAAACTTAGAGGTTTTGGAACCAACTCAAAAGATGGGAACGAAGGATTTCTCTGCGTAACCCACACCCTATAGGATTTCAGAAAAGGTCCCGGCACACAGGGGGGGCCTTTACCATAAGTATGGATTTCAGAAAAGTGCCTAAGTAGAGCACTTACCACTCATGTGGATTTTAGAGAGTGCTCAGAGACATGCGTGAGCAATCACCACTCTTTGTGGGTTTGAGGAGGTGCCCAGGCATTGCGAGGGAAATCACCATCTTGCAATCTCTAGGCGGTAGCAGGGCCTGAAAGCGGAGCTTTTTGGAGAGGGGAGGCTTCGGCAAAAAGGCTCTGTTGAGCGAGAGGAAGCCTACGACGATCAATCCTACAGAAGACTCTTAGAGTGGAGGTCTCGTACATACCCTAAAAGTGAAGGGACACCTGACTACACTCAACGCTTGAGGTAAAGTTATAAGACTCACAGATGAGCTCTAATGCTGGAAGCAGAGCTGTATAGTGGAGGCTCCGAGATTGCATCTCTGGAGAGAGAAGCCTACGACACTAGGTTTTGGTGAGTGGAGAATTGGCACTCCCCCAAAAACAGTCAGCAGGGCACACTGGGGCCTACCCGCTGCCATAACTGTGAGAGTGAAGGTCTTAGTATTGTGGCTCTGACAGAGAGGAGACCTGTTACACTGTGCTATCAAATGGAGTTGGAAAACTTAAAGGTTTTGAAACCAACTCAAAAGATGGGAACGGAGGATTTCCCTGCGTGTCCCACACCATATAGGATTTCAGAAAAGGTCCCGGCACACAGGAAAAAGTGCCTAAGTAGTGCACTTACCACTCATGTGGATTTTAGAGAATACTCAAGAATTTGTGTGAGTAATCACCACTCTCGTGGGTTTGAGGGGGTGCACCACATGTTTTTCGGGTGATAGCATAGCCCAGAAGCGGAGCTTTTGGAGAGGGGAGGCTTCAGCAAGACGGCTCTCTAGAGCGCGTAGTAGCCTAACGACGCTCAACCTTAAGGAAGCTCTTCAGAGTGGAGGTCTCAAACTGAGAACCTTCTAGAGGAGGGGAGACCTAACTACACCCCACGCTTGAAGTGACAAGGCTCACAGAAAGCTCCATGCTAGAAGCAGAGCTGTGTACAGTGGAGGCTTCTTAATTGTTTCTAAGGAAACGAGCCTACAACACCTGGTCTTGGTGAGTGGTAGATAGCACTCTACCAAAATAGTTAGCGAGGCATAGAAAATGCCTACTAGCTGTATGCGGCCTGCATCTCTGGGGAGTGGAGGCTAGACAGAACACTCAAATAGAGGGAGCCTGCGACACTCGACCACTGAGAAAGCTATATGGAGTGGAGGTGTTAACCTAACGACACTCAAGCGTCTGAGGAGAGCGGAGGCTTCAGCAGAAAGCATCTCTTGCACAGAGAGGAAGCCTAGCAACGCTCTGTTCGCCCTAGAACCGAAACTCTCAGGAGTGGAGGTCTCACTTATATGATACAAAGATACACAGGGAAGGGACCTGACTACACTCATGCCTAAGGGTAACGAACTTAGCCGGGTTTCAGGGAGCGGAGGCTTCAGCAGAGCTATCTCCTGCAGCTCGAAGAGGCCTAACAACGCTCACAGGGCTTTCTAGAACACTTCAACTATGTATACGTATGTATAAATAAAGTCTAAGCCGAGCTCAACATAGCGGAGGCTTCAGGATACTCGAGAAACGAGGAAGCCTAACAACGCTTCACCCCATATGGGAGTATTACAAGTGAAGGTCTCGACACACTGGATAAACACGAGGGGAGACCTGGCTACACTCGACACTTGGGGGCAGTAGAGCCCAATAGGGGGCTCGAATACTACAATAAGTCTCACCCAAGCGGAGCTGGTAGACAAACAATACATACCTAAACATATATACTTACCCACATATATGTCAGTTCATGTACCAGGCCAACGGATTGAGTTTATCAATCTAACGTCAGCCCAGCCCCAGAGTCTTATGGGGGAGAAAAGGACAGGTGGCCAAACGATAGTGAGGGAGAAGGGAGAGGATCGTTTCCCTACGATCCCCTCTCCTACATCGCACATCACGTCTCCTCTGAGACCTACAGTACTCCTCCCAGGAGGAGGGTCTCGAGTGGCCACACAAACCGCCTGGTCCTGCCTCCGGCCCGCAGGCCAGGAGGGGCCAGGCTCCCCCATGTGTTTTGGGTGGGGATGAAGACCGGATCTTTATCCTCCAGCAGATCAGCCTGGTACGCCCGCAACACTGCCACTGTGTGCAGGCAGCACCAGCCTGACCCGCTGCCGCGTATGCCCTCAGCGTAGACGCCACTCCCGCCGAGAGACAGCAAGCATATCCTCAGGCGATGGCATCGACGCCCCGCCATACTCACGCACTCACTCTGCATCAGCATAACTAACATGCTGACATAGATGAGTGCGTGAATATGGTTTATCCCATGCCCTCCCGATCTTATTATATAGATCAGGAAGGAATGGGATGCACATGGGGACTGGTCTGTCATGGCCAGAGAAGATTACTCATAAAAACTGCTATGAGCCATCTCCCCCTGCCCGTGCTTTGAACGCAGATCAAAGCAGGCCGCAGCGCAGTTCATAACAGACAACAGCTTATCATACGCGGGGCAGGCAGGCTGTGAGAGCTCAGAAAATAACTTTTTCGCCCTTAACAGCCACATCCTGCTCACCTGGCTTAAAACCAGTAGAGCACTTGCTGCTGTATCAAAGGATGTCAGAAAACAATACATCCTTCGCCCGCAGCTCGCCCTCATCCGCGGCTGACGAGCATGAGAGATTACATGTCTCTCCGCTCGTGACCGCGCTTCATCTGTAACCGCCGCGAGCTCGTTCTGTAACGGGACCCGAGCCGCGCAGGGCAGATAAATGTCCCAATTCCCTTGGGAAAAGGGACAACGAGAGCAGAGTTTCCTTAGAGAGAAACTCTCACAATGAACGCGCTCTGCACTCTCAAGAACAGAGCGCGCGTGCTCTTTACCCAAACACATAACAAACAGGTTGTGCACGTCATCTGGTGTCAGATTTCTCTGACACAGATTTCGTACCTTTCCCGAACTGTTTACTCTAGGAATCATTATTCTACTCACGCTTAGAACAAGGTCAGTCTGAAGGACAAAAAGATGGTTGATGTATTCACAAGCACACCTTTATACTGGTAGGCGCCTTGTGATGATGTCATAGGCTGGCGCCGGCCAATGTCAAAGTTCATTGTTGTTGTTCTATAAGAGCTTCAGAGCCGGTCATGCTGGAGGCAGTTCCCATAGTGTCCACCAGGACGCAACGTAGAGTTCCCTCCGGAAGGGAACCAACTTTTTCATGTTGTTTGAACATTAATGTGTGTTGGCAGTATGTGAACACAACCACCCTACAATGATGAAAATCCACCCAGTGGTATTTGTTTAATCTTTAAAAGTAATATCCGACTCCGATCATATGCGTCTATGTTTGTGCGAATTGTTCCTGATGCAGCTTCACCCACAGCAAAAGTATTAGGTTTTGTTTATGCATCTTTGCAAACGTCCTTTCCTAATAATGTGCTCGTTGGCAAGTTTCGACGCTAAATGTGGCTAAACAAGGCTAAATGCAGATAAAGTAAACATCGGGACTTATCATACCAGTCAGAGAGGGGCGGGGCGAGCTGAGCTCATTTGCATTTAGAGGGACCTTGCAGTAAAATGAGTTGATATTCTGCAGAGCTGATTTTGACAAGGTAAAAGGGTGTTTATTTTACACTACTATTGAGAATTTGTAACCAAAATATATTATAAACTTTTCATTAAGACCCTAAAGAAGAATCATATGAACTTGTGGAAAATGGGCATGCGATGACCCCTTTAAGCTAGGAGGGCTTTTGGAAACCTAGCACATATTTTGCTTGATTGACAATAAACAGGGACAAAGTGGGACCACAGTTCACCTCACAAGTAAAATGATAACTATTAACTGGAGATCCAACTACAAAGCTTGACATTCGTTGCTTAATAAACTTTCCTTGTCTTTTAATCATTTAGATTGCCGAAAATGTAGTAGGCAGAAGATCTTCCTATTTGATAAAATAACTGGGGAAAGAATGAATGAGGTAAATGTCTTTTATTAGGTTGCTTGCTTGTCTCAGTGACTAATTCTGGCCTTTAAAGATAACAATTCAGTGACTGCTTAAACAGCTAAAATAATTGTAATGTATGTACTATTGGGTATCATAGCTTTGGGATAAGCCTGCCCTCTAGTGGTGACCTAATATGATGACTGTATTGGAAATCACGCAGTTAACAGTTCAGTAAAAAAGAAACGTGAGTTTACACAGCAGACAATTGTGTCGTGTCATCATTCATCTGCCCGCATATACAACAAAATTGGCGACGAGTTCTGGATCATCAACCACGCGTGCAACAACTAGACCTGAATGGACACAAAACAGGAAAAGAAGATTGCAAAAAGAGCGTGTGAGTTACATGACCGAGAAAAAAAAGCTAATTAATGTGCAACGCTAAACTGCAAACGAGCAAAAATGTCAATGATTGGAACAATCGCCGCATTTGATAGTAATGCTGAGGATTGGGGAACTTATGTCGAAAGAGTGGAGTTATATTGTCAGGCTAATGCCGTTGCAGATGATAAGAAAGTGGCCGTTTTGCTGAGCGTGATGGGAGCAAAGACGTATGGATTGCTCCGTAGTTTGTTAACCCCTGAAAAGCCAGCGGATAAAAAATTCCAGCAAATAGTGGACATTTTAACTGAACATTTGAACCCCAAACCTCTAGTAATTGCGGAAAGATTCAGATTCCATAAACGTAACCAAGCTAAAGGAGAAAGCATTTCCGAATACATAGCTGAACTACGCCGATTGTCAGAACATACCCGTAGCAAATGCCACTATCCAGAGAGAAACCCTTAATGACCCAACATTGTCTAAGGTCTACGACATCACAGTACGTGGATGGCCAGCACATGGGAACTCACTGTATCCAGCATTCTCAGCGAGGAGAGAACAGCTTTCTGTGTGTCAAGGAACTCTGATGTGTGGATTACGAGTTGTAATTCCTTCAAAATTGCGCAGTAAGATGTTGGACACACTGCATGAAGGACATTTAGGCACTGTAAAGATGAAGAACCTTGCCCGCAGTTATATGTGGTGGCCGGGAATCGACAAGCAGATTGAGGACCTGGCAAAGGCTTGTCCAGGTTGTCAAAAGACCCAGAACTCACCACCATTAGCTCCCTTGCACCCCTGGGAATGGCCGTCATCACCGTGGCAAAGAGTCCACGTCGACTTTGCTGGACCATTCAAGGACTCCATGTTCTTGATTGCCGTGGACGTGCATTCTAAGTGGCCTGAAGTTGTTCCAATGAAGACAACCACATCCGAAAAGACTGTTTCTGTGTTGAGAACAATATTCTCCAGGAACGGACTTCCAGAACAGATATGCACGGATAATGGACGACAGTTTGTCTCAGACGAGTTTCAGAAATTCATTAAGTTGAACGGAGTCAAGCACATCACTTCGGCACCATACCATCCTGCCACTAATGGCTTGGCTGAAAGACTTGTACAGACTTTCAAGAAAGCAATAAAGGCAATGGACAATGACAACATCTCCAACACAAAATAGACAACTTCCTTTTCATGTACAGAAATGCCACACACTCCACGACTGGTCAAACACCAGCGATGATGTTCCTCAAGAGAAATTTAAGATCTCGATTGGATCTCATCAAACCTGATGTTCGTCGTGATGTGGAAAAGCCATGCTGATCAGCTGGTGGATAGTCAGACTAAATCATCACTGTTGTCTATTCCTGATTCACCTGACAATGTCCCTGATTCAAATAACAAGGACAATGATGCTGTTGAGGCTGACCCTCCTACCTCAGTTAATGTGAACGACTCTGAACCGCCCGATGTCAAACCAGCTGTGATGATTCCAGTTGCACCTGAACCTCAGAAACGTTATCCTGAGAGATGTAGAAAACCTCCACAAAGGCTTGATTTGTAGTTTTGTTGTAGTTAGCAACATTGTTTAGGTTAACTGTAAACGTTATACAGTAAGTTTGTAGTTATGCATTTCTTATTTCCAAGTATGATTAATCTAGTGGGGGAGGAAAGTGTAATGTATGTACTATTGGGTATCATAGCTTTGGGATAAGCCTGCCCTCTAGTGGTGACCTAATATGATGACTGTATTGGAAATCACGCAGTTAACAGTTCAGTAAAAAAGTAACGTGAGTTTACACAGCAGACAATTGTGTCGTGTCATCATTCATCTGCCCGCATATACAACAATAATTATTACTTTGTGTGTGTGTAGGGAAAAGCAGAATTGAAAGTCCACTGGTTGCCTTGTACTGTGAGGTAAGTCGTATTTTATTAACTATTTAATTTCATTGCAATGCTAAGTAGTCTATTCCATGACCAATATGATGTAGGCAAAGTTCAAATGGTCTCTTGAAAGCAGCATGGAAGTTCATTTTATTGATGTCTGTGGCAAGAGAAAGCTCCCTGGTCATGTAATTGATCCTGGCAGGAAATCATCATCTGAAGTAGTCTGTAGAAACTGATACAAGGTTTTGCTAGGACATGGGCAATGGTCAGTTGTTTGGACTAAAAACTAAAGTGTGACTAAATTCCAAGTTCTTGAAAGAATATTTAATTATTTTGGATACGGATAGGAGAAACATCTACCTCCTTGTGTCAATTTAGATATCTAGTTATTAGTAAGAGCCCAGAATTTATGAATTGGAAGTGGACACAATGGATTGTGGGAGCTGGACAATTCAGTGCTTTCTAATTCATACAATTTTAAAAAATAGTTGACAGGCAGCCAGTGTATTAAAAATAAAATGGAGCTGATGTGATAAAATTTTTGGTTTCTAGTTAAGTACTCAAGCTGCTACTATACATACACAACTAGCTGAAGCTTATTTATTGAGCAGGACATTGACCTAGTAACCAGTAGTTACCAGTAATGTGTTACAGTAGAAGTGACCTTAGTGAAAAATAAATATACTAAAATATATTTACAATATATTTATTTCATGCTAAGTATACTACAAATAAATTTACTTATTATTTACTTAATAAAAAATACTCTCTAATTGTACTACAGATATACTTGGATATATTTGACTGCGCTAAAGTGCAACAATTGCAAGTAAACGTTGTGTACACTTTAATTATTATCATACAATTCTCATCAATAGTGACATTAAACACATTTTTGATTAATATTAAGAAATGTGTTTTGTGCACAAGTAGTACTCCATATAAAATGTAATTATTTTTTTATATCAGTATGTTTTGAGCGATATATCAGTAAATATGTTAATAGATTTGAACTATACTTAGTGTAAAATATATGCATTTTAAATCTATTGCTTTTTTATAGGGATGCATCAGGCCCGATACTGAGCTCATGTACTTGTACTCGTACTCGTAAAAACACTCCGATACCAAAGACCGATACCTGGTGACGTCATCGACAGAATTTTCAGTGCACAGAGACACAGGCTCAGCGGTGTGAAAATATTTCAAAATTAACAATAACAACCGACGTATGGCAGACTGCAAACTTAGCTTCTCTATAATTATGTAACAACTGTAACTGTAAGTATGTAACAACTGTCTTGCAAAGGTTTGCTGCAGGGTTGGTTGCTGAGTTCTACTGTTACTGCTAGTGGCAAATTCTCCGTACTCATTTTTTGTGTTTCAGCTTCAGATGTTTTATCATATTACTCATATCATAAGTACTGCTTTTTGTAGCTCCCCTTGATATGTTTGCCAGCTAGTATCAAAAATACTAGTCTCACTGTGTCATTACTTGGAAAACTGCTACATCCCAAAAAAAAACAGGTATCGGAATTGGTATCGGCGAGTACCAGGAAAAAAATATCGGTACTCGTACTTGGTCTTACAAAAATGGTATCGGTGCATCCCTACTTTTTTACTAGGGGAATCATGCATGCATAAAATAATTTGTCAGCATCTGAAACACTAAACTTGGATGGAGAATGCTGTTCTACATGTGATTGGCATCATATTTTTGAGCAATGAAGATGGAAACAGTGACAGTAGTAGTGATAAAATGCATGAGGAAGATTAGGGCAGTGAGAAAAGAAGAGCAGTACTGAATATAAAGAGAAGAACAATGATGAATGGCAGTGGAAGCAAGATGCAGTCACTATCCTGATCCCTGAGTCTGTAGAACTGCCAGATCTACTTGTAACACAACATAAAACCATGCTGAAATTTAGCCCCTTTCTAGCTAATCCAACAGTGTTTTTTAAACGGTTAAGTAGCCAGGGTTAATGCCACTTTAACAAATATCAATAAATGCCAGTGAACTCTCCAAATTAAACCTAACAATGATCTTGATTTCTGTTCTGTCTTCTAATGATATGTGCACTTATGATATTTTACAGTGGCAAAACTTGGGATGACACATGGGAGCCTGCCAGGGAGTTCCAACATTTTTTGACCGAGACTCCACACCCCAACCAGCTTTGAGAACTTCAACTGTTTTGTCGTTGTTGTTCTTGTTTTGTTTT